>NW_026878772.1:0-248012 GCF_032173495.1 Musca vetustissima | reverse complement strand
CCACCATCAACAGTGGGAGACCATCATAAATAATTTATTTTTAAATCAAATTGCAGTTTTTTATTTAACGAATTGTGATTAAGTTAACAAATATTTGCAATAAAATGAGATATGATGAACATTTAATGATAAAATGGCTATTGCGTAATTAACCAGTAAGGAAAGTTCAAATGTCGGACGGAGCCGACTATATGATACCATTCACCACTTTGGATACATACAAGAGGTGCAAATATATATAATATCCTATAGATAGAGGACCATCGAAATGGAATGGGGCGAAACTACATGTGTGATCTACATAGATATGTGAACCAAGTAAAAAACTCAATGCACATACCATTCTGAAATCTATGAAAATTTGTATGTCAATCGGATTCTTTTGTGTACCATTTGTATGAAATCTAGGAAAATAATGTATGTGAAGCTATATGTAAATCTGTCTCAAACGGAAAAATATTGGAATTTTGGTGCACATAAAAAAAAAAACTTCATGTACACCAAGCAGAAGAAGATATTTGTAAAATTTTAGAAATGCATTCTCAAATGACAAACACATCATATTTACATACACCAAAAAGGCTTTAATTATTAAGACTTTACAGAAATGAATTATTAAAAGAAGGAAATCAGAGTAAGCTCCGTAGTTTTCTGGATCGGAATGCACAACATATAAAATACTTCAGAGAGAAATACCTTATCGACAATATGCACTATATGGACATCGATCTTTTGCAACAAATAACATAAAGTCATACATTTTGATAAAAATTTGGTTCGCCACATATGTTATTCCTCTTATTTTGGAGTCCCACAATGGACCACAATTCTCCTCTAGGCAATTTTCTGTCACTTACGGAAGTTAGCTTCTGGAAGTAATTTGTAGAAGTAATTACAGCGAACTTCCTGCACGAAATTACACATGTGTTTACAAACAAATTGCCGTAGACGTAGCTTTCTCTACGAATGACAGTATAATATTAAAAAAAACAACACTATAAGATGGAGTGTATATTTGTAATTCCTAATTATGTTGAAATCACGATAGAACGATTTAACATTTAATAAATATTTTTGTAAAAACGTCACATTACAATTGGACTTTCGAAGTCTTACAAATTCACCTATACAAATTGATATGAAAAAAATATTTTTCAACATTCACGCCTATCGAAAACTTGAAAGGAATATTTAAAAAAACCTCTAGAATTTTCACTTTAAATTAGGTTAAAACAAATTTTAAATCCACATATAAAATTAGATTTAAAACAAATTTTAAAAAATTCACGTATAAATTAGATTTGAAAAAAAATATTTATAAAAAACCAAACCTAAAGCCTATGAAAACAGGATTAGTATATTTTTATATATCCACGTCATGAAATTTTTTTTATAAATCCTCTTGAAATTTTATTTAAAAAATTCACGCTTAATATTATTTGAAAAATAAAACCTCTTTATTTTTTTAAATACACGTCTACAATAAGATTTAAAAGATTTGAGTTCGGCCCGACCGAATTTTTTATACCCTCCACCATGCGGATGACAATCACAATATCTCCTATGAGAAAATTCATGTTATGATAGAACCTTGAACATACCGAAAATACGTAAGAAAAAGATTGATTGAAATTCTCAAAATATCTAATAGTGCAGCTACCGTTATATGGGGCTATAATAAAACGGATCAATATTGATATTTGTTGGTAGTGAGATTTGTCAGTCATATACAAAATACCAAATTACAGCCAATTGGGTTGGACAGTGTGTCCAAAATGCCTAAATACCGAATACTAAGGGGTATCTTATATGGGGGCTACCCTGAGGCTTATTGATATTAATAATTTTTAGTAGGGATATGTGTTATTCAAACTGAACTCAAAATACCAAATTACAGCAAATTCGGTTGGAAAACGTACACAAAATCCTTAAAATTCGAATATTGGTGGGCACCATCATATTGGGGATGATTTCTACAGGCAGACGGAATCCGTAAATTGACATAGAATTTTATTCTGATCAAGAAAATATGTACTTAGTGCGGTCTCCGGTGAATATTTCGAGGTGTTGCAAATGGAATGACAAATTTATAATTGTAGGCGTGTTTTTAACGCCTAAAAATTAGTTTAAAAAAATCCTCTTGATTTTTTTAACCCCTGCCTAAAATTTTACTTGAAAAAAGTTATTTTTAAAATAATCTTCGCCTTCAATTAGTTTTGGAAGAAATCCCCTTGATTTTTTTTATATAAAAACGCTCTTATTTTTGTTAAACCCATGGCTAAAATTATACTTAAAAAATTATTTTTAAAATATCAACGCCTAAAATTATATATAAAAAATTATTTTTGAAAGACCACGTCTAAAAAGATTTGAAAAATAGATATTTTTAAAAAATTCGCTCCTAAAATTGATGTTAAAAAAATTATAATCCACGCCTAAAGCCAGGCATGTCAAACTAAGTTTTTAAAATCTCCAATGAATTTATTTTTGTCTTCTCTTTTTTAAAACATTCGTGTTTTGTATTTTTTTTTACATTAAAATTCATAATAAGAGAATATTCATTTGCAAAAATAATTTTTCTCTTATAAAACAATAAAGAGAGCCAACAAACCAAATTACATCTCTCAAAACAAGGCATATTATTATTTTTGCACAGTTATGGGAAATTCTTGTTGTTTAGCCATAAATTCAAATCAATAAATTTCCATGATATCCCTCTAAAAATTATAAATCATTCGCTACCACCATAACGATAAGATTGCAACGTCATATTTTTTGCTAAGGAAAGCAGGCAACCCGTCTAACAAACCAAAACAATAAATGCCACTTAACTTAAATTACTTTAATCGTAAATTTAATTAATGGCAATGGCGTGATAAGAAGCTAACCAAGATTTCCTATGCCAGAAAGTGAAATTAAGTTTATCAACGACAAAACCAAAAAAGAAATAAAAAACCCCGTGTTCAATAAATGTGCAATGATTTATTGAAAACAAACAACAAACATTCGCAATCACACTTTGAACTTTGTTACCAAAGGCTCAAAAAATATTCGTCAAAATAAAAAAGAATTCCTTTACAAGAAATGCGTAATACCGGCTTCCTTGATCATGGCCATCAATGAGTCCATAGTCTCTTCACCGGTGGGAATAATTTGGGAAGCAGGCAATTTGAAGCCAGTCCAAAAGTTCAAGCTGGATGGACGTAATTCATAGCAGTAGGCATATTTAACACCTTGGGTACCATAGGCCCAATCAAGACTAGCACCGGCAGCAGGATAGATGGCATCATAAATGTTACCACCAGTATATTTTGTGCCATAACGTTCGGCCGCGGCATCAATGGCCACATCGAACACGCGTTTCAAATCGTTGTAGTTTGGTGGCAATTCATTGGTGTGACCATAGGGGAACAACAACAACTGCGAGTAGGAATGGAATGAGACAAACAAGAAAATTTTGCCCTTCAATTCGGTGGCAATATATTCGGCAAGGGTTTTGGTTTCGATTTCGGAGAAAGCAGAAGGACCAGCATAGGTATCAGAGCAAGGGTTGTCGCTGGCACCAATTTCGTTCCAATGGAAGTCCCAGTTACGATTGGGATCAGCACCGAAGCAACCGTTTTCATAGGGAGTACGGGTCTTACGCCACAAACGATCAGTGGTGTGAGTGTAGACAAAACCATCAGGGTTGGCGTGTGGTACAATATACCAGTCAAAGCTTTCAGCAATCATGCGGACTTCTTTATCGGTGCTGCTCAACAATTGGTTAAGGATATAGGTGGTGGTAGCGGGTCCAATCCATTCACGAGCATGCATACCGCCTTCCAAGAAAATACCCTTTTTACCGGGTCCATAGGTGATCTTAACACCCAAAATATCACGACCTTCATAAGTACGACCAGCCTTGAAGATACTAACAACACCGGGATATTTTTGCTCCAAGCTATGCAACCAATTGTAAGTATCCTCCAACTCATGGTATTCCGTCCAGCTATAATCGTCACTGCGTCTGTTGGGATTGGCCACAATGTCATCTTCCAAATGAGCTTGAACATTGGTTTCCATCAGTTCATAGGCAATGGAATAGTTTTCCAAAGCTTTCACGAAATCAGGTACTCTATGAGGAGCTACGACAACATGGATTTTCGAATTGACATAATGTACAGCATCCAAGAAAATATACGAATCGCGGGAACCATCCAATTGCTTGACAAGTTCCAATTGTTCTGCAGTCTTGGGTTGCAATTGATAAACGTGGTAGTTATCGTAGCGGGCCTTCAAAGCCAAAGAAACGGAGGCCAAGCCCAATATGGCCAAAACGAATGTAATCGATAAACCCTTCATGGCGCGAATACTTTCGACGAATAGTCGTAAAACTATGTTATTTTATGGCTTTTATAGGTTTCCCTACACGGGCGACTACCACTTGGCCTGATAACTATTAGCAGTGGGTTAGCTGCTGTTTGAGAGAGATTAGAATTGTGGCAACTTAAAATGAGTGAGATATGAAAAAAGGTAAATGTGTGTGCGGGTGTGTGTATTTTTTCTTCAGCAAAAACACTCCAAAAAACCAAATGATAAGCTTCCAATACGTATTATAAAAAATTAATAGTAAAACAAAAAATGCAAGGAAATTTTTATTAGATATAGAAAAGGCGAAAATGGATACATAGATGATTAACACTCAATGCACAGATCATGATACCCAAGAAGAAATAAAACTGAACTACAGATTTTCAGATCAAAGTTCATGTTAGCTAATATATGAACTACTTTTCTCCATCATATTTTTGGTATATTTATTAAATTGTTTTAACTTTAAAGATCCTCTTAATGTCGTAAAATCTACTATGACCTTTTAAAAATATTTACTTATATTTCCAGTTTTTCCATACAACAAAATTTCCGACCATATTTTCTGGCCCAAACTCCAATGGAAATGTTTAGACACCTACTCTATTTGGATGATTTCTATTTGTTTCCATATGACAAGAGTAAAGCCAACGAAACTATATTAACAAAATTGGATATTTTACTACGCATGATGTATAATACCAGTGATTATCCCGTTCAGGATATTCTCACCGAGCTTGGTCCAGATTGTGATGATCTTATAATAAGAGGTATTGTTTATGGCATACCGGTAAATATAAGTGATTATTTTCGTAAACGTCTGACAACAAATGGAGTTTGCTGTATGTTCAATTATAAACGTGAAAGTTATGCTTATGATGAGTAGGTAGCTTCTAATAAATAATTTAATTTATTAATATATAATAATATTTAACTCATATTTCAGAGAAATTCGCAATGAAGATAATCGTTTTATACGTGAGAAGCAGCCAATACAATTTGAAGCTAATTCCATTCTAAATTCTATACAATTTGTGTTACAAAGTAATCCGGAAGATTTTACGGTGCGAGATTTTGATATTGATGCATTTGAGGTAAGCACCTAACGGATACATCTATTAACAATAATTTTAAATCCCCACTCTTCTTTTAAAGATAACAGTATTCCCTCAGTATGATTATGCCAACATACAATCGAGTCACATTGGTCATATATTAGTTGATTATTATTCCATAGTGGAAATACCCATACAACCAGAATTTTATGATTCCTCTGAAAGAATACGACAATTTAAGCCAAGCGTACGCAATTGTTATTTTCCCGATGAGGGTCAAAAGGTTTTAAATCGGTAAGGAAATACTGTCGAAATTGCTTACAATAACTGTGAAGTAACCGGTGATATGTAATAAAGAACAGCGCTTTTCTCGAAATTTTAGGATGCCGTCGTTAAAAGCCATACATTATGAAAAACGATTTCGACTGCACGATAATTCGATTTCGACTGCAAAATTATGGCGTAATTAATTATAAATTATGTTTTTTTTATTTTAGATCATATTATTCCATAGATGAATGCTTATTACAATGCCGTTCCGAATCTATGATAAAACATTGTGGTTGTGTTAGTCCACCAATGGGTGCTATGGCTAATCTAACATATTGTAATTTAAATGCCTTGCCTTGTTTGCGTCAATGGAATGCCAAATGGCATAATTGGAACTATTTCGCCTATGTCAATGATGATAATATGGATGATAGTGATTTAATGGCCGCACGCAAATGTCCGCATTGTCTGCCATCTTGCGATGGTGTAAATTTCCGAATTCATTTAAACGAGATGACAATGCGAAGAGCCTATGGTGGAATATATAGTCATGGTTTATTGTAAGTTTAATACCCAATTTCATTTCGAGATATTTTAATATCATTTAGATCAAAAATATGTCCCATCGAAATAAATCTTTTAAAGACTTTGGACCAAATCCATTTCAGATAATTTGGAGTCGATTTAGTTATACCCTCCTATTTGTCTGGTTGATGTCCAACATATATTTCAAAGAAAGTAAATGATTATATCCAAAATTTGCACACTATATTATGTTTTCTAAACATAAATACATCAATTTCGAAGATGGTCCACATTTTGGGTTTGATAGTGTCCGATTTGGTCAAAAGTTTGCAGATAGTAATATTTTTTTTCGAAAAATAATATCATGATCGACGATGGGCACTGTTACCCACTACTTCTGGTCCTCAAGAAATCGTAATAATAAAATTTTTATTGAACTTTATAAAGGTTTCGTCCCTGACACATCATATACTCCAACTCAGCAAACCTCTTTAAATTATAGAATATATCGTAAACACTCTAATAAGATGAATTATTTTTCGGGGTTACAATAAATATTATTTTCTTTAATATGTTGGTTTTGAATATTTAATATTAATCTTCTCAGCTTCTCCCTCTTTTTCCTAGTTGCATCTGGAATATACTCAAAACTTTTCATTACTTCTTCTATTATCTTAAAAATAAAGCAGGGTGCGCAAAAATTCGCTCGCGAATAAATTAAATCCCATTTTTTTCGTTTTGTACTCATTTTACTAATGAATTTATAAATTCTCCACCAAACGAGCATTAGCCAAAGAATGTTCGCACACACAAAACAAACGAGTGAGAGGTCAAAACAACGATCATTCGTTTGGTGTAATTTTTATTTGCACCATGAAGATGTATACACTTATGCCCTAAAATCTACTTTCTGTAGATTTGTTATGAGATTGTAACCAATTTTTGTAAATTGTTCTTATTGTTGTAGGAAAGGTCTCGACGATACTAAGCCCCTAGCAATAATAAAATTATTTTTCAAACAACGATTTGCACAGGCCACCGAAATGGATATAATTGGCGATTGGGTTGTGCTATTAAGTAAGTATATTACATTCGTTCTAATTATTTTTCTTTTTTATTTTTGAAAATTATATTTATTACCGTATAACAATGTTTGACTAGTAATGAATAATCTTTATGTATTTGTTTTTTTCTTTCAGATCGTTTTGGTGGCATTATGGGTCTGATGTACGGATTTAGTATTATTAGCTCTTTGGAAATTTTCTACTATGCCACGGGAAAATTTTTTACATTCTATTGGAATAACTGGAAATTGAAAATTAAAAGTAAAGCCGTCGAAACTTCATCAATATTGAAGAATAAAACATTTAAAAGAGAAGAACCTCCACCGGCATATGATTTATACTGGAACGAGTTGATGCCGAAACGTCGGACCAACATTTTATTTGGAAAACAATTGGATACTTAAACATTTTTAAAAATAAAAACCGCAGTGGAGAGGGAGGCACATTTGAACACGGTGCAACGTTGAACAGCTCTGATAAAATAGAAGTTCAGAATTGTTTCATTTATATATGGCAACCTTTTATCTTTAAATTGAACTTAATGTATGATATTTGTATACTCAGTGTAAAGTTATGAGGCTTGAAAGCAAAAATTGGTGAAAGTTGCCTCTTCTCCCTATTTAGTGGAGTTAACATGTAAAAATTCGAATCATATTCCAGTTGAATAACTTGCTACGTAGTAACGACTACTACTTTTTACCACCACTAGATACCTCATAATTTATTCGCTTTATACTGGAATGTTTAATATTACATTAATTTTTAATCTCTTAATAGTAAAATTAAATCTTTCGAAATAAAAAATGCAGTATTAATTTTTCAGAAATATGGATTCTGAAAATTGGATAAAGGAACAAGAATATCGGCCAGAAAACACATGTTTCTCACATTTTCTGCATAATATAATAATAGTTTATGATTATAATACTTTTCTTAAAAACGCTTCTAATAAAAATACCACGGTTGAACTAATTTAAAATAAAATATTTCTTTTATTGCTAATAAATATTAGTTTAATCTAAAATAAGGTTTCTGAAATTTGCCTATAGGCATGCGATTACGTTGTCTTAAACGTCTAACAGCTTCACGTAAATATTTTGGTTGTAAGGCACCTGTATCGCCCATTTCCTCCATAACGTCCAAAGCTAAAAGAACACAAAATATGAGTATGATGATTACTAAAACGTTTGCAGTGACACTGTCAACCAACCTTCCTCCACAATTTCACCAACAAAAACTTTGGCTATACCAGAAATATGGATTCTGAAAATTGGATAAAGGAACAAGAATATCGGCCAGAAAACACATGTTTCTCACATTTTCTGCATAATATAATAATAGTTTATGATTATAATACTTTTCTTAAAAACGCTTCTAATAAAAATACCACGGTTGAACTAATTTAAAATAAAATATTTCTTTTATTGCTAATAAATATTAGTTTAATCTAAAATAAGGTTTCTGAAATTTGCCTATAGGCATGCGATTACGTTGTCTTAAACGTCTAACAGCTTCACGTAAATATTTTGGTTGTAAGGCACCTGTATCGCCCATTTCCTCCATAACGTCCAAAGCTAAAAGAACACAAAATATGAATATGATGATTACTAAAACGTTTGCAGTGACACTATCAACCAACCTTCCTCCACAATTTCACCAACAAAAACTTTGGCTATACCAGACATGGCTATAACAACATTCTGTGAAACGGAACAACCGGTAATAGTTTGCATCAGTCTTTTAACAGCAGCTTTAGGGAATGCCGATCTTCGATACATTTCATAACGATCCAATTGTTCTTCGGTAAAATTTGACACCAGTACTCTGGAATACACAAATTGTTTATTAATACCACCCTCTCTACTCAGTTGTTCTACGCATATACGTACTGCATCTTTTCTCGTTCCTCCTCTTCCATTTCCTTTTTGGATTTCTGTTTTTTATTTTGTGAATTACCATCTGTATCATCTCTGTTGTCGGAATTTTCCGATTTAACTCGACGTCTTTCATCACCATCATCCCTAGAATCTCGGTGATCCTCCGATTTGTGATCCGAATCGGAATTTTGACTACTTTCGCTGGTCTTGTGATTGTCATGATGATGGGAGTCGAAGAATTTCAAATCTACTTCATCCGAGTCGTCTAAACTATTGCTTTTTGTGGGTGGAAAGAATATATCGTCCATTTTATAATCGATTTATTATTTTTGTCTTTATATTATTAAAATTATTTTTTCTAGATTGTTGTGTTTATGTTTACCAACAAGTAGTGTTGTAAAACGTTTTTGTGCGATTGTTCTTACCGACTACCCGGAGTGATGGAGAAGTAACTGATATCGTATAAACACTTAAATGAAGTGTTTTGGCGACAGTTAAAACTTTTTAAACAACTGATTTCTATCAACTGATTGCATTTTTCCAGTATTTTTTTAATAGTAGAGTTAGTAAAAGGGAAACATTTCAAAATTGCTTATAGAGTAAAAAATAATTTGAAAAGTTCGGGAACGCAAATCTAAAAAGCCAAAATTAGATGGCAATACTCCAAAATCAACATAACAAACAACAATCAGAAGTTGGCATTTCTGTTTACCATTTTTTCGAGTTCTGTGAGTTCAGAAACTGTTTTCGAGTAAAAAGTTGCACAACTTGTAAAATTAGTAGATTCTGGGATCTGGGACGGAACTAACATGTTGTTGTTTCTTGTAATTAAAGAAAAGTTCTTCTCTTCGACGGGGGGCATGATTGCCGGTCACTGGATCATCCGAATCTGAAAATAAAAACGCAATTCCAAATAACACACATCTCATCTTAGTATGAACTAGGATTATTGGCTTCACTCAAAAATAACCAAAATGGCGGATTTATTATTAAATCATTTTTTAGAAAATCGGCTAATAACGAGGTGTGTCTGGTTACTTTTCCAGTAACATTTACTCAGTAAGTTCTAGTTATTTTATTTGACATATATGCAAAGAAATTGACAATTTTATAATAAAAATGAACAGTAAAAGAAAAAATTTATTTGGTATGTTCCCCGGGAATATTTAAGCTTCCTGCATCAATACATTGCCCTCTTTATTGGGCTTGCCTAAAAATATAAATAATTAGTTGTAACGTGACCGTTTCATACATTATGCACGACCCCAGTTAATGTCAACCCACCTCAATATTTAGTAGTAAATAACGTCTCACCTTAAACCTAAGCCAGTATCATTACCTGCGTACTTCAACTTCATTGCATTAAACAACAGACAACTTTTTTGAAGTACACAATAATTCTCATTCACTTCATAGTACCATACGGATATATGTTCCACTTTGCCATGCCGAAGTGGTCGACCTCGGACGTTACCGAACTACGAGTGACGAAGATGTGTGGCTTGTCCGCAGTCTCGTATACTGGAGAATGTTAACGACGATTCGACCTCGCTCATAGCCAGCTCCTCGCTCTTTGCCAGCTCCTCGCTCATAGCCAGCTTCTCGCTCTTTGCCAGCTCCTCGCTCATAGCCAGCTCCTCGCTCTTTGCCAGCTCCTCGCTCTTTGCCAGCTCCTCGCTCTTTGCAAGCTCCTCGCTCATAGCCAGCTCCTCGCTCTTTGCCAGCTCCTCGCTCTTTGCCAGCTCCTCGCTCTTTGCCAGCTCCTCGCTCTTTGCAAGCTCCTCGCTCATAGCCAGCTCCTCGCTCTTTGCCAGCTCCTCGCTCATAGCCAGCTCCTCGCTCTTTGCCAGCTCCTCGCTCTTTGCAAGCTCCTCGCTCATAGCCAGCTCCCCGCTCATAGCTAGCTCCATACTAATAACTACTAACCGAACCCTGAAAACCCCGAACCTGCCGACCAACAACGAGTCGATTGTATCCTGCCCTGATCCCCGACGAGCCGACTGTAGCCAGCCGATCTTCAACGAGCCGACACCAGCAAGCCGAGTACCTACGAGCCGATTGCATCCGACCGAACACCAACGAGCCGACTGTAGCAAGCCGAGTACCTACGAGCCGATTGCATCCGACCGAACACCAACGAGCCGACTGTAGCAAGCCGAGTACCTACGAGCCGACTGTAGCAAGCCGAGTACCTACGAGCCGATTGCATCCGACCGAACATCAACGAGCCGACTGTAGCAAGCCGAGTACCTACGAGCCGATTGCATCCAATCGAACATCAACAAGCCGACATCAGCTAGCCGAGTATCTTCGAGCCGACTGTAGCCAGCCGATCTCCAACGTACCGACAACAGCTAGCCGATCCCCAACGAGCCGACTGTAGCCAGCCGATCCTCAACGAACCGACATCAGCTAGCCGAGTATCTTCGAGCCGACTGTCGCCAGCCGATCTCCAACGTACCGACAACAGCTAGCCGATCCCCAACGAGCCGACTGTAGCCATCCGATTCTCAACGAGCCGACATCAGCTAGCCGAGTATCTCCAAGCCGACTGTAACCAGCCGTACAACCCGAATACCAACCAGCCAATTAGTTGCGAGCCGACTTAATCACCCCCGCTACCATTACCGATTAGAAGATTCCAACCGAAAAGCTTATCTCACCTCCCGACTATTATTCATATTGTAAACACCAGAGTATTATAATAAAGATTGAAATTGTAATCACTCGTGTTTTTACTTAAGGTTTGTGGGTCCTTAGGTTGACCTTGGCAGCGACTGAGTTTACTTCAGCCTTAGATAAAACCACTCGTTATAAATGGCGCCCGAGCAGGGACCCGACGAAAAGACGAACAGCGAAAAACCGAAATCCACCGCCAGCGAGGATTCGTCGTGGTCCATGAATAATAGTAGGAACCATTCGGAGGTAAGCGACTTCTTAAGTCCGGAATCACTTAGCTGGATATATCTTCTGAAACGAGAGCAGCTGATTGAACAAAGTCAAAAAGTTGGACTTCATACCGAGGGCTACACCGTAGATCACCTTCGGAAACAACTAAGCAAACATATTAGAGAGAAACGAACACGTGCATCGGCTGAGAACCTATTACGGGAATTAGAGAAGGAAGTTAAAACTTCGGTGCCATCATTTCTACCAGAGGCATCTGTGGAAGTTCCTTCGTCAATAGATCGTACAACGAGTACAATGTCATACATCGAGTTAATGAATATAATTCACCGTTGGTCACTCAAATTTTCGGGTGACCACGATCTGATCGATTTCCTCGAGCGAATTGAAGAACTTGCCGAGTGCTATAACATTCCCCTGGATGGTCTACTCCCTTCGCTCCTTACCATATTAGAAGGAAATGCGCTGAAATGGTACCGAGTGAAACGAGACGACATCCACACATGGACCGACTTCCGATCGGAAGCCGAAAAATTCTTCCTGCCCAAGCGGTACCTAAGCCAGATAGAGCATTCCTTCTACAATCGCCGCCAGCAGAACAAGGAAAAAGCTAAAGATTACATATTAACAATGCTCACCACTTCGCGGCGTCATCCACAATTAAAATCGATGAACCATCTGGATCGCATATACGACGGCCTTCGACCGGAGTACAGACATTATGTACGGCGGTCTGACTTCCAGACCATAGATGAACTGATAAGCCTAACCGACGACTTCGAGCTGATAAAACGGGACGAGGCCCGAATGGAAAAATTTCATACGTCGCACATGCTCCATGCAGCAGATGCCCCCTACTCACGGAGTACGCACTGTTGGCGCTGCAAACGCCCTGGTCACACGCGGTGGCGGTGTCAACAAATTCCGATTCGATTTTGTTCTCGTTGTGGTAGAGATGACGTTCTCTCACGAGACTGCGACTGCATTGATCCCGATCGTAGGAGTTCGGCATCCCCAATACAGCGACCGGTCAGTCGGTATTTTATTTCCGTGTGTGTTGAGGGGATCAACGTAAATGCCCTAATTGATACCGGAGCATCGCTCAGCTACATTGATGAGACTATGCGACGGAAGTTACATTCAAAAGGAGTATTTCCCGGCACGACGAAAAGAAAAATCCAAATGGCCGACCAGACGGTAACGAGTTGCGAATCGGATCTTCGGTTAAATGTCGAGTATAGAGGAAAGATTACTAACCTTGGAGTCACCGTAATTCCAACTCAGGCCGAACCACTGATATTGGGTATGGACTTCCTCGCGAAGCGGTGTTGCAGGTTGACTCTAGATGGTGAAATCATAGTACGAACTAGAGATGAACCGATCATCGATTATGCTCATACGATAACATCTCGGGATTTTCTTACAGTCGAACAGGAAGCCGAGTTAAGTACTATGCTCCTACGCCACACAGAAAAGTTTTCGCAGTCCAAGGGTCTATGTACGATAGCCAAACACACAATAAAATCGAAACATCATGAACCAATAAAACAGCGGTACATACCCCGCAATCCAGCCATGATGGAAGTAATAAATGCCGATAATCTCCTGTCACAAGATAAGATTGAACCTTCTTGTAGTCCATACAGTGCCCCGGTTGTATTGGCTCGAAAGAAACAAGGAGGTTGGCGAATGTGTATAGACTACAGGCAACTACACGAAGCCAGTGAACCTGATGCCTACCCAATACCAAACTTCGCAAAAGTTGCAAGCCCACTAAATTTACTTCAGAAGAAATCGGCACAATGGAAATGGGGACCACTACAAGCGGAAGCATTCGAAAACCCGAAATTAAACCTGACCGAAGCACCCGTACTAGCATTCCCCGACTTCACACGACAATTCTTCCATCAAACCGACGCCAGCCTCGAGGGTTTTGGGCGTTGTTTTGTTCCAACGACCAGCAGAACACGAATCAAGATAAAATATCTAAAGGAGAGTGAATGGCCAAGATCTCAAACCTTACCACAATAAAATCAACACTGTACATTTTATTCCTCGAAGTGAGGGGGGAGATGTAACGTGACCGTTTCATACATTATGCACGACCCCAGTTAATGTCAACCCACCTCAATATTTAGTAGTAAATAACGTCTCAACTTAAACCTAAGCCAGTATCATTACCTGCGTACTTCAACTTCATTGCATTAAACAACAGACAACTTTTTTGAAGTACACAATAATTCTCATTCACTTCATAGTACCATACGGATATATGTTCCACTTTGCCATGCCGAAGTGGTCGACCTCGGACGTTACCGAACTACGAGTGACGAAGATGTGTGGCTTGTCCGCAGTCTCGTATACTGGAGAATGTTAACGACGATTCGACCTCGCTCATAGCCTGCTCCTCGCTCTTTGCCAGCTCCTCGCTCATAGCCAGCTTCTCGCTCTTTGCCAGCTCCTCGCTCATAGCCAGCTCCTCGCTCTTTGCCAGCTCCTCGCTCTTTGCCAGCTCCTCGCTCTTTGCAAGCTCCTCGCTCATAGCCAGCTCCTCGCTCTTTGCCAGCTCCTCGCTCTTTGCCAGCTCCTCGCTCTTTGCAAGCTCCTCGCTCATAGCCAGCTCCTCGCTCTTTGCCAGCTCCTCGCTCTTTGCAAGCTCCTCGCTCATAGCCAGCTCCTCGCTCATAGCCAGCTCCTCGCTCATAGCCAGCTCCTCGCTCTTTGCCAGCTCCTCGCTCTTTGCCAGCTCCTCGCTCTTTGCCAGCTCCTCGCTCTTTGCAAGCTCCTCGCTCATAGCCAGCTCCCCGCTCATAGCCAGCTCCCCGCTCATAGCTAGCTCCATACTAATAACTACTAACCGAACCCTGAAAACCCCGAACCTGCCGACCAACAACGAGTCGATTGTATCCTGCCCTGATCCCCGACGAGCCGACTGTAGCCAGCCGATCTTCAACGAGCCGACACCAGCAAGCCGAGTACCTACGAGCCGATTGCATCCGACCGAACACCAACGAGCCGACTGTAGCAAGCCGAGTACCTACGAGCCGATTGCATCCGACCGAACACCAACGAGCCGACTGTAGCAAGCCGAGTACCTACGAGCCGACTGTAGCAAGCCGAGTACCTACGAGCCGATTGCATCCGACCGAACATCAACGAGCCGACTGTAGCAAGCCGAGTACCTACGAGCCGATTGCATCCAATCGAACATCAACAAGCCGACATCAGCTAGCCGAGTATCTTCGAGCCGACTGTAGCCAGCCGATCTCCAACGTACCGACACCAGCTAGCCGATCCCCAACGAGCCGACTGTAGCCAGCTGATCCTCAACGAGCCGACATCAGCTAGCCGAGTATCTTCGAGCCGACTGTCGCCAGCCGATCTCCAACGTACCGACAACAGCTAGCCGATCCCCAACGAGCCGACTGTAGCCAGCCGATCCTCAACGAACCGACATCAGCTAGCCGAGTATCTTCGAGCCGACTGTCGCCAGCCGATCTCCAACGTACCGACAACAGCTAGCCGATCCCCAACGAGCCGACTGTAGCCATCCGATTCTCAACGAGCCGACATCAGCTAGCCGAGTATCTCCAAGCCGACTGTAACCAGCCGTACAACCCGAATACCAACCAGCCAATTAGTTGCGAGCCGACTTAATCACCCCCGCTACCATTACCGATTAGAAGATTCCAACCGAAAAGCTTATCTCACCTCCCGACTATTATTCATATTGTAAACACCAGAGTATTATAATAAAGATTGAAATTGTAATCACTCGTGTTTTTACTTAAGGTTTGTGGGTCCTTAGGTTGACCTTGGCAGCGACTGAGTTTACTTCAGCCTTAGATAAAACCACTCGTTATATAGTTTCTAATTTAATGAAACTTTGCATTACTTAAAAATTTTCTTCTATTTTATGTAATTTTTATACAAATGACTCTCTTTTCTGAATTTTTGGGTAAACAGACAACATTTAGTAACAATTGTTACAAAATACGATGAACGATGAACTGAAACAAAAACATTGGTTTTTATTCCAACCAGCTGTCATTAGAAATTCTTATTCGGAAACTCTACTTTACAAACATCTGCTTTCTGTCAGCCATTCTCTATTGTCCATTCTTATTCGAAGCAGTTGGAACGTTTTCCAGTGTGATAGGTTCGCAAGGAAAAAAAAACCAAAACAAAACATTTTTGTTTTGATCCTGCTTTATCAGTTCCTTTTGTACATATAATTTCGTTTTAATTTAGTAGCAAAACAAATAAACGCAACGAAAATATTCAATATTTCCCAATATTCCAAGCTTAATATGGATATTTGTATTGTTTGTTTGGAATACAATGGTGACATATTATCACGTCTGACAGCTGGATCAACGGAATGGACTAAATACAATGTACAACACATCATTGAGAAACATTTATGGTGGTGGCATTTCAATGCAAAGAATGAAGACACTAATCCGAAGTGGATATGCAATGAATGCTGGTCAAGATTGTGGTCATTCCATACATTTTTCGTGCGTGTTCAAAAATCCCATAATTTGTTTAATTCTGTACAATTTTGTGTTGAAAAAGAAGCCCCACAAAGTCCGGTCGATGAAATCAAATTAGATAATGACAAAGAAGAAAATGATACATTGACGGCAGAAGCATCGCTTAATGAAGATTTGATACCTCTGGCCAAACGAAAGAGAGGTCGACCCCGTTTACAAAAGGACAACATCGATTGTGTGGTTATAGACAGCTCTGTGGAGTTTATTAAACAGGAAGATTCACCCGTTGATAAGAAGCTACCAATTGGAAATCACGGTAATGTGTTATCTGAAGCTTTACGTGACCTGGACGAGGATGGTGGAGAGCAAAGTGATAGTAGAGATTACGATAATGATTACCAAAATGAAGAGAGCAGTGATAATAAAGCGACTTCAGAAGATGAGGAAATAAGTGAGCTCAGTCCGATAAAACAGAAAAAGATATCCCGCTGTAAAACTATAGCCCATAAAAAGAAAAGTTTGGCAGATGGTTCTTCCATACAATTAACTAAAAAATATGATGAGTATATAGCCCAAAATCATGAATTATTTTGCAGTTTATGTCACATACCTCTGGAGGACTTCAATCATTTGATTGTGCACTTTCGCGATGAGCACAATACAAAGCCCTATGTAATGTGCTGTGATAAGAAGTTTTATAAGCGTGCAGTATTTGTGGATCATTTGCATGTACACAAAGATCCCAATTATTTTAAATGTGAACATTGCGGTAAAGTTTTTGCCAATCGGCGTTGTTTGAAGAACCATTTGGAGTGGCATGATGACAGCCGTAAACCTAGATTTAATTGTAGTGAATGCGGGAAAGATTTCTTTAGAAGGGGTAATATTGTAATAAATCTTATATATGATCAACTTACTTAATTAAACTTAATAATTCTAGGAAGTTTGGAAAAACACCGGCTTCTTCATGTACCCGAGGAGCAACGGCAATTCCAGTGCAATGAATGTGAAAAGAAATTTGCCTCGGAAAGTTTAAGAACCCAACATATTAAAGTAACACATTTATATGTGAAATTGATCTGTGATATATGCGGAAAGGCCTTTCGCGAAAGGCACTCCTTCCAACGACATTTAGCCGAACACACTGGCGGCCCGACACCAAATATTGAATGCGATATATGTGGCATGAAACTGACAAGTATTTATGGATTGAATCGACATAAAAGACTACGTCATACTGAAGAAAATATGCAGGAACAAGTGTGTCCACATTGCTCGAAAGTATCGCCAAATATTGCGGCACACAAAAGTCACATTCAATATTCGCATACGATGCAACGAAGGCATGCCTGTCATTTGTGTGAAAAGGCTTTTCGGCGCCCAAAAGAATTAAAGGAACATTTAAGTACACATACGGGCGAAGCACTCTATACTTGTCCACATTGTCCGCGTACGTTTATTTCAAATGCCAATATGCATAAGCATAGAAAGAATGAACATCCCAAAGAATGGCATGAGGCGCGAATGAAGCGCTTAAGCTCAATGAAAATTCCTATTAATGGAATGCAAGCAAGTACGACGGTCGAAGGAAATTAGGAAAAACGATTTATATTTAATTTTGAATGTCTTAGATGTAAGTCCATTTTAGCATGCAATTCCATAATAGTACTATGTATTTTAGATTATTTATAAGTGTAATTTATAATGTAATTATGTATATTTTGTATTTACATTGTATGTAATATATGTAGAATATAAAGTAAAATAGCAAAAATACAAAGTGTCGCTTTTAGCCTAAATTGGAGGGTTTCCAATGAATATAGTATGTTTACTTTTTACTCATTTTTTTTAATTCAAGGGGAATTAAATTGTCAACTCCATGTTGACAGAAATTTTGCATGGTAGTCAAAATTCAGAGGTAAAAAGCTTTCGTAGGTTTGGGAATAAATGGCATTTCTATATTTGCAAACCAACATTTGAAAAATAATATAGACATCCCATTTATTTTTCCTTATACTTTGTTTAAAAATAAAATGTTTGAAAAAAAAACTCAATTTCCCCATATAACATTGGAAGAAGTAGTTAAAATTAGTAGATTCTTGCAGTACGGAAACGGATCATTGATCTACATTTATTATTGAGCCATGGATAAAAACTTGTCAACTTAAAAAGGGAAAACAATTTCGATTAATATGCGATTATTTCATATTGTGGAACAGAGCCTATGTGAAAACCTACACCTGCGAGCATGGTACAATTATAAAAGGTAACAGCAAGTCTCAGCTGATTTGATTCTAACGTAATACTAGTGTCAATATGAATTTGACAAATTATGTTTTTAAAAATCACCCAACAGGAAAATTGGGAACGCATACAATTTGTAATTGTTCTTTATTAAATGTGCTCCCGTATTCAACTTACTCAATCTGCCTGCTGGGAAAGTTTGAGGAAGCAAATCTTTCTTCAAGGAACAACTCGCTATTCCCTGTATTTTCATATGTGTTACACATATATATGGCAATGGCTCAATTATAGGAAAGATGTGGAAGCGATAGAAATATAAATTTGATAGATTTTCATTCATGTTTTTCAATTTTTATTTTGAGGATTCGAAAATATTCCATTTTCAAAATAAAAATAATTTGATGATAATTTGTTTGTTTGTTTACATTTTTCTGTCAAATGAGTTGACACTAGTAGAACTTACAACAACAAATTTTCATGTGGTTGTTGTATCGTTTTTTGTACAACAACACTTGCTGTTACCTTCTATTATTATACCATGACCTGCGAGATAAAAAAACATGTTTATTAAAACTACATGTTGATTCAAAATGACCAAATTGTACATTTGTACCTTTTTGCAACTATTGGTCTGTTCCCGTACTGCAAAACTACCAATTTCTATTATTTTCTTCGATATCATAAAGGAAAAATTGTTATCGTAGTAAAAAATAGTAGATTCTTGTAGTACGAGATCAGATCATATGCTCGCATAAAAAGTTAGCAACGAATATTTTTTATACTTGTTTAAATTTAAAGGAGATTCAGGCATCGAATGTTAAGATGACATCAATGCCCATGAATAATGTCATCCAGGGAGACCAGCTGGATATCAGCTGCCTCTTAAGTTTGCCTTCTAAATCCATTATTGTGAATTGACTTCCATTATGGAAACGTAAACAAAAGGGAAATTGTTGTCATTAGACTTGAGAAAAACATCTGACTTTCGCTACCTGGGTGGCCTTATTAATAGATCTTGTTTGGCATTGTATGAAATCAAGACGTATTTAATAAGGTGTATGTGACAATCATATGGTTTTAAACTTTTTTCTTTATTGTTTGAGAAAAAAATTGTCAAAACAAATTTCTTCGACGTTTCAACAACGTGCTCAACAACAAAAAATACATTTATATGAACAGAAAATGTTACAATCTCAAATGGCAAAAAAATATATTTTGCATTGGGTTCCTGATTATAGACCTCTGAAATATGGGCCTTTAAAATTTGCAAGGAACCTGTAATGGTATCTGTCCATTGGTGTTTGTCGCATATTCTGAAATATGAGCCTCTATAATGTCTCTAGTGCTTTCTCACAAAAATATCACAATTAAGAATAGATTCTGCAGTGGATCTCTATATGTTAATTTAAATGGAAAAGCATTTGTGGATAGCCGTACTTCGTCCCGAGAATTTGACATAAGCTTATGACAATATTGGTATACTGGCTACGTAACACAATCTTCATTATTTTGTGGTCTTTGAGCGGCGATTTATGGCACACAACTTTTCCACTGAGAAGGGCTGATTTGGAAGCCATAATTAAATAAATATTTAGGAGCCACGGACAGGATGTGGTAAATTTTCCAAAAAAAAAAAAACAATTCCTCAATACTATTTGTTAAAAAAAACGAAAACAAATAAATATTCGTTTTTGTTTATTTTTGACAAAAACTAATTGTCAACATGACAATTTAATTTCTATAACAACAATGTTGTTTTTGTAAAATATTTGTTGTTGTATCTGATGCATATACCTTATTAAATACACCTTGGTATGAAATATAAAGTTATAAAGGGTAGGACGTGAGCCAGGAGGGAGAGGAGTTAATAAGAAAAAAAATTATAAAGGGATATCAGAGTTAATCTTAAATTTGAGTTAATCTTATCAGAGCTAACGCCGTTCTTCTTTATTATTGTACAATAAAACTTAACAAGACCGTCTATGTGTTCCCTCCAACTTCCGAGCTAAACTTTTTATATCCTCCACCAGGTGCAGTGCATTCAAAATTCCTTACGTCGATCGGGACATTTATGTAGGGACTATTTTATGGAGTAATGTGAAAAAGAAATGCTTCCCATCCCCAACAATTGAGAGCATTTATTGACAAAAAGCATGAAAAAATTTCTAAAATTTAAAAAAATTTCAGAAAAATTAAAGTGATGCATTAACTAGTGTCAACGTAATTTGACAGAAAAATGTAAACAAACAAATAAATTATATTTATTTTCAAAATAAAATATTTTCGAATCCTCAAGATAAAATTTGAAAAACATGAATGAAAATCTATTAAATTTATATTTCTATCGCTTCCACATCTTTCCTATAATTGAGCTATTGGCACTTATATGTGTAACACATACGAAAGTGAAGGGAATTGCGAGTTATTCAATGAAGAAAGTTTTGCTTCCTCAAACTTTCCCAACAGGCAGATTGAGTAAAATGAATAATAAAAATGAATAATAAAGAACAATTTCGAATTGTATGCTTTCAAATTTTCCTGTTGGGTGATTTTTAAAACATAATTTGTCAAATTCGTATTGACACTAGTATTACGTTGGAATCAAATCATATGGGACTTGCTGTTACCTTTTATAATTGTACCATGTAGCTATGGTTTCAATCCATAGGTGATGCACACAAAGAAATTGAAATTTCCGTGCAAAACATAAAACAAAAGGTTTGTAAAAGAAAAATCCATTGACATTAATTATGAATAGGGTTGTATGAACGGGTTAATTCATGTACGTAATCCTATAAGCGAACTACGTTGTTTGAATGCTCGTCAAAACATGCCATAAAAACGTGTACCAGAAACTCGATGTCGAATGAAAGAGGGAATCCACACAATAATTTTGGTATACTAAGTATAAAATTTTAATATTTTATGTCACCCTGTAGTTTTGATAAAAAAATGTGTTATCGAAAGTTCTCAACGTAGCTAACTTCACGCAGATTCCCTCGTGCGTGTTTCTTTTTGCAAACGAACGGCTTTGCAATTGTTCTGGTTTTTATTTTGTAGAGCATTCAGAGTAATTTTATTTCACGTAAAATTTAGTATATTTTTATGTTAGAATCTTTATACGGGATAGAACATCTTTCAAAGCTCTACAAAAACCAGAAAATATGTCGGCCGTCGTAGAAGAGACCAAAGTTGAAGGCGCTGTTGAGGCCACAAACCAAGAGGCCCCCAGCAACAATCAAGAAGCCACCACACAAGAAGAACCCAAAAAGCAAAAGAAACCAAAACCCAATAACAAGAAATTGAGACAAGGTAAGGCGATACAATTGGATTTATGTAATTAATGACCGGTATAGGGTTTAACAAAACTTTTTTTTTTATTTTGTGGATATTGTTTGTTATTTGTAGAAGCTGCCGCAAAGAAAGCAGCTGATGGTGGTGGCGAAGCTGGTGCCGAGAATGAAAAGGCCGGTGGTGAGGTTAATGGCGAATCTGCCACTGCTGGCGGTGACGGTGAAAAGAAATCAGCAAACAAGAAGAAGAACAAAAACAAAAATAAGGCCGGTCAAAAGAAGGGCGGGCAAACGGAGCCACCAACTGTGCCCATTGCCGAACTATTCCCAGATGGCAATTTCCCAGAAGGTGAAATCATGAAACACCCCGTACCCAAGGATATGCCTGACGATCGTACCGCCACTGATCGTTTCACTTCGGAAGAAAAACGTGCCTTGGATCGTATGCACAATGATATCTATCAGGAGGTGCGTCAAGCGGCCGAAGCACATCGTCAGACACGTCAATATATGCAACGTTATATTAAACCCGGCATGAGCATGATTCAAATTTGTGAAGAACTTGAAAATACTGCTCGCCGTTTAATTGGTGAAAATGGTCTAGAGGCTGGTTTAGCTTTTCCTACCGGTTGTTCGTTGAATCATTGTGCTGCCCATTATACACCAAATGCTGGTGATACCACTGTCTTGCAATACGATGATGTGTGTAAAATTGATTTTGGTACACACATTAAGGGACGCATTATCGATTGTGCATTCACATTGACTTTCAACGATAAATACGACAAACTGTTGGAAGCGGTTCGTGAGGCCACCAATACCGGTATTAAGGAGGCTGGTATTGATGTACGTCTATGTGATATTGGTGCTGCAATTCAAGAAGTTATGGAATCCTATGAAGTTGAATTGGATGGTAAAACGTATCAAGTTAAGGCGATACGTAATTTGAATGGTCATTCGATTAGTCCATATCGTAAGTACAATTTCATTGTTTCTAAAATTGTTTTCCAATTAGAAATTGTGGTTATTTAAATGTTTCTATGATATTAAAGGGACAAATCCAATATGAATTTTTATAGTCCTTTATATTTTGTACAACGGAATTTGTTTATAAAAAATATTAGAATATCGTTTGGCAGTCCTGGGGGTTCTCAATACTTTTTCTCTCTGAATTCCCTTCAATAATAATTTACTGATTACAAAAATGTAATTTCCCTATCGAAGAAGTCTTCCTGAGATATGTGTCTCCATCATCATTTTAAAGATTAAAGACATTGATTAGAATTTTGAAAGGGTCCCGCGGATTTTTGGAACTTTAAACGTTTCAAGATGATATCCTTATTTCATATATTTGTACCATTGTAATCAGGGACCTAAACTAGACTTGTTAACTCCATTCTTTTAATATAATGTCCCCTCAACGACTACCTATGGTAAACATTTCAAAACGATCCGCGACCGGGCCCTAAACTTGACTTATTCCCTTCATTCTTTATATAAAATGTAACTAAATCCCTTTCATTAATTGCATATTTTTATCCCCTCCTTTCCAGGTATTCATGCTGGCAAAACTGTACCAATTGTCAAGGGTGGCGAATCGACACGTATGGAAGAAAACGAATTCTATGCCATTGAGACATTCGGCTCCACTGGCCGTGGTCTAGTTCATGACGATATGGATTGCTCTCATTACATGAAGAACTTTGATGCTCCATTTGTGCCATTGCGTCTGCAATCATCGAAACAACTTTTGGGTACAATTAATAAACATTTCGGTACATTGGCTTTCTGTAAACGTTGGTTAGATCGTGCTGGCGCCACCAAATATCAAATGGCTTTGAAGGATCTTTGCGACAAGGGTGTTGTCGAAGCCTATCCACCATTGTGCGATATTAAAGGATGTTACACAGCCCAATATGAACATACAATTATGTTGCGACCCACATGCAAAGAAGTTGTTTCACGTGGTGATGATTATTAAATCGGTCGTTTGTTAAACAAAAAAAGGAAAGGCAAAGCGAATCGTTTGTTGTATATTGTTTCACTATGCGAAATGTGAAATATTTTATCAATATTTGAGAGTTGTAAAACCGTTTATTATCTTTGAATGAAAACATACATACATATATATAATAACTATCAACAACACATTTAATTATGAATACCCATATTTTTTATTTTTACCAAAAAAATATATATGAAAACAAAATCCATACATACACCCCTCCTAACGTTTATTAAATTTTGTTGTTATCAAATAACAAATTATGATTTCTCGTTTTTTTAATGAGTTTTTGATAAGAAATCATGGAGAAATTTACTCATTGCTAATAAAGAATGAATAATATTTAATATGCGAAAGGAAAACAAAATTAAATGAGTTTCTATTTTACGATTTAAATGGTGCTTAATAGAAGGCTTAAAAATAAATATTGATCGAAGTCATGTCATATTTCTATATATAATGGATAGTGGTTGGATATATCTTTTGCGAGCCAGGCAAAACAGCTCTACAAAAAAATTACGTCCTGCCCGTTTGTTGACAATCAAGTGATTTAGCAGCAATAAAATCCAATATAATTGCATCAAGGAAGAACTACATAAGTTATTATTATTCTTTTCAGAGACTGTTACCAGGCTTGCTAGCCTATTTTCTATTGACGTATTTCAAAAGAAGTTTCCACATGGGTACCCAGTCAAAACAAACTTGTCTGTAATAGTTCATACGCATAGCTAAACCCACTGGTTTCTCGATTTGTACTTGTGATGCTGTTTTTATAAAAACTTTTCGTAGCCAAACTCAACATAATTTTCAAAATCATAAATTTGCATTACAAAATATTTTATATTTTATTGTTTCCTAAAATAAAAATTAAATTAAAAATAATTACCATAATTAAAAAAATTAATCAAAATTAATTTTGAATCTTATAATCATTATTTTTTTGTTTTGTGTAACTATATTACATTAGTATAATATCGGCACTATAATTAAGTGGTAGACCAGCACTTAGTGAATTACTCGGTTGCATACTGCGTACAACATCCTCCGTGGTCGCCTGGACATCTTGTGTAAATACTTCTTTGGCCACCAGTGTCTGTGATTCAACATAATCTAGACCCGGTTCCGGTTTGGCACCCAATAACAGCGTGCCTTTTTGTACACCCATATACTGGGTGGCCTTGGCATTTAATGGCAATAGGCCACAGGTTTCGGCATGCACTTTACGATGGGCTTGCAAATTGGATACACATGTAAAACGCTTACCACAACCATTGCACAGAAAACGTTTAATGCCCGTGTGCACAGCCATGTGAGTTAGCAAACTTTCACGATACGGATAGGCTTTGGGACAGAGCTGAAGGAAATAAATATTAATCAATTATAAATATGTGAATTATAACAATAGTTCATTAAAAATACTTACATGACATTTGAAACGCTTCTCCTCCGAGTGACCATATTTAATGTGTGTTTTATATTGAGCTTTGATCTTAAAACTTTTACCACACTGATCACATTGATAGGGACGATCATCCTTATGCAATAGCATATGTGTCTTTAGGATACCCGCCGTCGTAAGACATTTTCCACACACTTGACATTGATAGATCGGTACACGACCACAATCGGAACGTACATGATCCATTAATTGTGTTCGACCCATGAACTTTTTACCACATTTGTCACAAATCAAATTACGTTTAAATTGTACCTCCTTGGTACCGTGTATACGCATCTTATGCGATTTCAAAGCATCACTACCAGTCATAAATTTCTCACATATTTCACACCACAACAAATCTTTGTGTACTTCATGCGCGTGTGCCTGGGCTTCTTCACGTGTCGCAAAATACAGAACACAATAGCACGGGCATTTGTGTATTAGATTACCATCTGGTCCATGTTTGGGTATGTGATCTTTAAGACGTTTTTCCATCAAATAAATCTTATCACAGATATGACATTTGTACACATCTTCTGTGGGCAATTCTTCTATTTCATCCTTGAGCAATTCTTTGATTTCTTCATCGTTTTTATGGTGATCATCGCGTAAATGTTTTTCAAACGGTTTACGCATATAGTATAGTTTAATACAATCCGGACATTGATAAGTCTTATCACGTTTCTTTAGTAGACGCATGCGTTCTTTTAATTGTTCGGCTGTTACTCGAGATTTTCGTTTCGATTTTTGGGTGCAGGATGAGTCATCTTTATCTGTTTGAGCTTTGGATTTTCGTAAACGTTTTTTGACATCAATGCTTTTCGAAAAGAACGGCTGACAGTTGCGCGCCACCTTAATGGTGGATTGAGTCTTAAGTTCTGGATAACGATTGGTAATATCTTCCAGCAGTACATAACATTTATCATCTACAGTGTTATTTAAATTTTCGGTGAACTGAAATAAAGGTAGAAAACACACAGCCTTTAATTAAAAACTAAATTCTTTATGTCGTTTTTCACAAACATACCTCTGATTTAACATCTAAAATATCTTCCAAAGGATATTCATCTTCATTGTTATCTTCATTTTTCACCAATACAACTTCAGTTTCCTCCAGAATAAATTCTTCTTCTTCATCGTCTTCATTTTCCAAGGGTTTAGTTGTCGTAGCAGAATACAACCTATCGTTTTTCAATGTGGATTCACCTATAAAATAGAAATATTAAACCACCACAATTGTAGAGGATCTCTTTGCTATATATACCTTCTTTATCCAAACGACTGTAGTCACTTTCGTTGAGTAAACATGCCAATATTTTATCCTTTTCATTGAAAATATTCGAATCTTCATTTTCAGACTTAACCATATTTGTGTCAATTGGCAACGATGTGAATTCCAAATCATTTACCGCTTCAATTTGTATGTGGGTGGTATCATCTTTATTTTCTTGTTTAATTTGAACTGGCAGTTGGATACTTCTATTTTCGGATATATCATAATCATCAGAGTCTTCTTCTTCGGGTTCAAAATCGGGTACATAATCATCTTCACTATCATCTGACCATGTAGTTGTGGTTTTATTGATGCTAGTTTCTGTAGACATTAACGGGTTGAGCAGCGGCTCTTGGAGAGCCGTATCTGCCGCATCATTATCTTTTGAAGTTTGATTTAAAGGTTTCATATTGCATTTTCTTTTTGTTCTTTCCGTTTTTATTAGTTCTTTAAGTGGCTTTTCATCGTCATCATCGCCGTCGTCTTCTTCGTCCTTTGCCCCCGCCCACAAAAGATCCTCATTATCACTTTCTTCAAATTCGATAATTGCTTTTTTAGGTGGCATTTTCTTTTTAGGTCCTCTTTTCTCTGCTCTCTTTGTCACCGCTCCGCCGGTACGTTTACGTGCTGTATCCTTTTCTTTTGCTTTATCTGGGGATTCCTTTTTCATAGCTTGGACCTTTTCCAAATCTTCAGGTTTAATGATTTTATTGACATTAACCACTTTTATTTCAGAATTTGGATTTAAAACGGCTGGAACTGGAAAAAAATGAAAGGATGAAGAATTGACTAATATGTTGGAAATTATTTAAATTTCATAAGTTTTTAATTTATTGACATAAGTAATCCATTTTTTTTGATTAATTGGATAAATGACAGAGAGGCGGTTCCTTACTTCTATTATCCACAGTGGTAATTTATCTACCGACGACTACATCGATTCTCTTATACAATAAGCAAAACTAAAATATTAATTTCATACTTACTTCTTGAGGTGTGTTTTCGTATACGATTCTTTGGCGGATCATATTCAGGACGACCACATGTATCTGGCCTATTACGACGATGTTTTATTAGATTTGAATAACAGGAAAAACGTGAGCTACAGCATTTACATTCAACCAGACGTATACCCGTATGCAGTGACGAATGTGTAACTATACTTTCACGATGGGAAAAGCTCTTGCCGCAAACCTAGATTAAAAATAAAAAAACAACGAAGTAGTTATTTAAAAACTCTTTAAATAAATATATTCGAACTTACATCACACTTGTAAGGCTTCTCTCCCGTATGTGTCCTTTCGTGTTCCACCAATCTGGCTTTTTGTTTAAAATTTCTACCACAATAGCTGCAGCAGAATTTCAGCTCCCCCGAATGATTATCCAAATGGGCTTTCAGATTGTATTTGGTCATAAATGCCATCGGGCATTTATCACATTTAAATGGTTTAATGGCACCACAATCGGTTTCAATGTGTCGACGATATGGTTCCAAGGTTTTATAGGCGGCTCCACATTTTTCACATTTATACAATTCACGATCGACACCCTGGTGAACATCGCGTATGTGTGCCCGATAATTTGTTTCATTTGTAAATGTTGTATCCTTACAGAGCCGGCAGGCTATAGTGGTATGTTCCGTCTCACGATGTTTTTTCAATTCATCTTCGGAACAAAAGCGAGCATCACAAAAACGACACATAAAACCACCGGGTGGTTCATGTTTTTTAACATGTTTTACATAGCCTTGCAATGAGACCAGGGCTTTATTGCATATCGGACAGAAGAGTTTTGGTACACCGTCCGATGCGGAAATTTTAACCAACATCTCTTCCATTTGAGATTTATTTGAGGTTGTTGCTCCATCAAAGTCGCCTAAAAAATGAAAAAAGGGGGTCAAATAAATTAGTTAGTGTTGATGTTAAGGCATGACGATCAAATTGAAGGTCCAGAGACCTCACAATGGAAGGCAAAAATCGGGAAAAGAAGCAAATTATATGCAAGGATTCATCTTCGGAATCATTATTTTTGTTATCCCGCACTGCACTTGAGATCATAATGTACTTTAATGAGTGTTCGCTCAGCTTGAGGTGAATAACAAAAAAAATCTAGTAAATATACGCAGCAGGTGGTTGCGTTTATATCACATTGTCTGTGGCTCATTCATGGTGCAATAATACAAGATAGGACTGTTGAGGTGAATAACAAAAAATCGACTATGTAGATAGTGGCTTATTCTGTCAAATATAAAATAAATATATACACAACAGGTGATTGTGTTTATATGACATTTTTCAACTCATAACTAAAAACGTGAAAAATTAATGAAATGTTATGATTTCGTCCCGGAACTATAAAGGGAATATCATGAAATGTTTGTTTCGTCATAACAAAGTAATGACTTCGGGACTAACGCGGTAAAATTATTTACATTTCAATTAAATTTGAATATATTTAAATTTTATTTGAATTTATTTGACACCCCAGTAGTTTGAGTAACTGGTTATGAACTAGTTATTTTACTAATTACCTGTAACTACCACCCTTTACCCTTTGCACTAGTTATTTTACTAATTACCTGTATAAACCTCTGCGTGTGTTTTCTTACCACCCTTTACCCTTTGCATTATCAGTAACTATTATTTTTATTTACCGAATTGGTATGGTGTGTCCAAATTTAATTAAATAATAAAATAATTTGGAAAAAATAAGGGAAATCAACTTTTTCATTTCATGAATTTTCTTTAAAAAATTACTTTGAAAATATTTTATGAATTCAACAGTCAATTTTGTGCACTCACTCTCTATAGCATTGAAATAGCATGAACTATTATAGCATGTAGTATCGCATCGCTTCTCGCTTGCACTCTGACGTCAGCCTAACTAGATCACCAAGTAACTAGCAATATAACTACATAATAGGATACAATTGATATTTTGATGGTATTCAAAACAATACACACAAACTATGTATTTTGATTTGATAGGACAAGACACGTTGAAAGCCAAAATTGTAATCAGATGGTAGCTATGCCCTACATTGTAATAATTATACCATAGCATTTTCTTTCCTAACAAATTCTATTATGTACAAACGGCCTAATACATACAGTTGTATCAACAAGTCTAAAGTCCCCTTAATTCAGAAATGACCATATGTTTTCAAACAAATACAACTCTGTGTAATAGCGGCCAAATGCAGTCTCCATCCCACCTCATTCGTAAATATTTCTTTAAACTACTTTGAGTTCTTCTTTATCGGGCATTTTGTCTCCACCATTCGTTAGCAGGTGGAACGTTTTTCAATTAATTGGATAACCACTATTGAAAAAACTTTATGGCAAACAAATACAAACCATTAATTAACAACAACAATTAAAATACACAATTTTACTACAACAATAAATATACAAATTACACTGAGAATCTTACCCATTTTGTAATGATTATTTATATTCCAGTCGACTCTTTATTTCAGTAACTTTTCACTCTAATTTCAATGATTTTTTTGTCAATGTTTTGCTTTTTTGCATTTTGTTTGGTGATGCCCCAGCTTACGTCAATAAATATTTACATTATGCTTTCGTTTATATATATTTTGCATATTTAGATATAAACGCTAACTAGATATTTGTTAAATTTATATTCAAAACTTTTATACACATTAAAAAATTATTGTTGAACTTCTTTTTGTTTTGTTGTTTGAGGCAATTCTTTTTCACTTCGCCGCTGTGTAGTCTACACCTTAAGAAATGTCACGTCTATTATGATGGCAAATAGTTCTCTATCAGCAAATGGTGTTGCCATATAGTAAATGTTATATGGGAAAATGTTGTCAAAATATGGTAGCATTATTTGAAAAAAATATTATTATTAATTAAAAATTAACAATTTTATTAATTAAATTTGATTTTATTAAATGAATTATATATATTTCAATCAATTTATTACACTCATGAACAAAATTATAGGTACAGTTTAATTCGTATCATTAATTAAATACCATTGAAGTAAGGCCAAGTATAACAAATACAAAATTGAATTAAGGGAACCCTACCCATTCTCGATTTTAAATTTTCAAGATTTTCAATGGACTGGTAAATCAATACCAATGCTTGTTAAGGTTTGTAAATTTGCACATATATAATTGAAGATTTAAAAGAGAAGAAAAATAATTTACAAAAAATTTTTGTTATTGTTTTTTGTTGGTTTTGTAATTAAAGAAAAGTCCTTATTTTTTATGGCGGGCATGATAACTCCTCACTGGAACATCGAAATCCGAAAATTCCAACGGTGTTAGAAAGATTACATGTCTGGATTATGACTTCGCTCTAAAATTAACAAAATGGCGGACCTTTGAAAAAATATTTTTGGAAAATCGCCGATTTTTGACCAGAAACCAAGTTAAAAAATAAGGAAGATCTTTACCGATTGGCTTTATCCTAGTTCATACGATAGCTATACACTCACAGAGAGAGAAACGTGTAAAAATTTGGAATCGATTGGGTTATTAGTTTTTGAGTTATCGTGCCCGCCATTCGCAAGTTTGAGAAGCCCTTTAGCTGTCACTTGATGCTGACACAATAAATCGGCTATATTTTCAAGAATTCTTGAGATTTCCACTTGAAATTTTGTAGGGACATTCTTGAATTAATGTAGATTCGAATTAAATCAAAAAAAAATTGTTGACCCCGAGAATGGGGGGAGGGTCCCCTTATGATGCAACAAGAGTTCCCTGATTGTACACGGACAAACTTCAAGGTATTTTTTTTTTTTTTTAATTCCGTAGCAGAGGTTTTAGGTTCATCACTGAGGGTTAATAATAATCTTATTTCTTGAAATTGACATATGCTTCTATTTCGTCGACGCTTTTGGTTTGGGAGATAATTTTATGACGTTATAGATCATTTTCGCAGAACAGCCAACCACATTTTGTACAAATTTATAAGTTTTTCCATCCGAAATCAACTTTTTTATGAGTTCTCTTTTTTCTTTGGTACAATGTTTTCCGCGGCCCATTTTAAATAAACTTTTTGTCATACAGTGCACCGATTTGAGTTTTTGTTATATATTATTTTAAAACAGAAATAAGTTTATCACAGAATCAAATTAAAAATCTGAATATTTATGCGCTTTTACACTCTTTCTTACTCCACTGCTATTATTTTGCAAACGAAAATAAAAGAAGGACATACAAAAAGAACGGTATTTTTTAGATTATTTTCAAGCAATGCCATAAAGGATGCCACAAAATAGTATTTAAGAAGGAAATTAGCTGCTAACATGTTTTTAAATATAGCGCATATATTAAGAAGTAGTATTGAATTGATATTAATTTGCACGCTACTGTACGTTACTGAGTACAGGTATGCATAAACTCACCTTTTAGTATTCAATCTCGATTAGCTAAATCGATTTAGTGTTGTGTGTCCCTTTATCCATTATTATTTTTTGTAAAAGTACATCCGATATGTATGTTCGGTTCGTGTCAACAATGACACCTATTGTTTTTTGGTAAAAAAAAACATAATATTTGTCTGTTTTTCTGGTCCCTTTAGAGGTCACAATTTTTCTGTAATATTAATAAGTTGTGAAATTTTGGATTTATCTCCGCAGAAATGGGCTTTCTATTGTCCACAATTCCATGCCTACGCACTTTGATCTTGCTCACAGTTCTACCTCGCTTATTGACTATTTTTTTATCAGTGGTCTCATGAGGCTGGGCTTTTCCTCGCAGGGACAATGCCCTAGCATATCTCACCACGCGCTTATCTTTGGGATGATTGATTTACCTATAGTTGTTGAAGATAAAGTAATGTCAAAGATAGTATATAGTATCATGATTTTTGTAATGCGGATTGGGTGGGTATTTATGATTTTGTGTTTAATTTTGATTTTTCTCCTCTGTATCTCACCAGTGACGTAGACAGCCTACTGGCCTTGTTTGAGACGTTATTTTAGCGTTTGCTATTTTTTGTTCCTTTTGCTACTTGTCATGTAAACCAAAAAATTAATGAGTGGTTAAATTCTGATGTGGTGAAGTCAGCTCGTTCGATTCGGGATTTAGCTTACTGATGACAATAGACGTATATATTGTATCTGCAGAAATCGTTGCAAAGCTGTTATGCGTAATGAGAGAAGAAAATATTATGAAAAGTTGTTCGATCGTATGAACAGTAGTTAATTATGGAAGTTCCTTTAGATCCTTTGGTTGTCCAGATTGTGGTGATGATATTCCTTTTATTGATGTTAATACTGTTATTGATTACTTTTGTAATGTGGGCAAATCTAATCCTGGTGAGAATGTAGGAATTGATGGTGCCTTTGTTCAAGAGTTATTTAGGTTTTACTGCGTGTTTATGGAGGATGTTGAAAGTGCTCTCCGCAAATGCCTGAGTCGTTCTCAGTATGGTTTTCGGCATGGCTGCAGTACAACGTTGCACTTATTATCCCTTACTGATGTTATTCGCGATGTTTTTGATGGTTCTGATGTTGGTCTTGATTTGTCTAAGGCCTTTGATTCTATTAACCACGCGCAGCTTATACGCAAGCTTAGAGTCAAATTTGGGTTTTCCGTTTCGGCCTGTAGACTAATTTCGTCATATCTGGCTATGTCGTTGTTGATGTCTCAGGTAAAGTATTGTTTGGATGTAATTTTGGGCTCTAATTCTGGTCATTTGCATCGGCTTCAAAAGGTTGTTAACTCCATTGTTCGTTATGTATATGGTTTGGATCGTAGTCATCATGTTTCCTAATTTTTGGTTAAATTTGTTGGCCTATCCTTTGATAAGTATGTTGAAAATCGTATCCTTTTGTGTTATTATAGAATTATGAGAAATGTTGATTTACCTCTATACAGTAGGTTTGTGATGTGTAGATCCTCTCGGAACCCTCAGTTGTTGTATCCGAGGTTTTCGCTGTAATTTATGAACTACTACTTTAACTACAAATGATCTGTAGTTAGAGTCGTAAGATTGTGGAATCAGCTGCCTTTGAGTCTTCGTAAGTTTACATTTACGTATAGGAGGGAATTGTTTGTGCATTTGTCTCGTATTTGATGAAGTTGGCTTTGAAGAAATCGCTGATTACCGGCTACACAGTGTTACTTTGCCTTTTTTAATTCATGGTTGGGGAGCCATCTTTATTTAAGTTCAATAGCATTTATTATTATAGATTAATACATACGCGCTGATACATATGAAATTTAATGTGTGTGGTTCTAGTATTGCTCTTGGGTTCGAGAGGGATATATAGTTTATTTTTATGTAGGATTCCTTATGCTTTCTTTCTTTTTTGGAATGGTTTGGGGTTCTTTTTTGGAATCTGGTTATATTAGTTGTTTGCATTAAATTTCATTTTGTAGAGTTATTGACTGTTATGTATTTTTAATTTATTTAGTTTATTCTTTGTTTGGATTTTTTTGTTATATAAGTTAATATAAGTCATTGGTCATGCTGGCTTTTTTATATTACAATGGATGAAATAAATTAAATGAAATTTAAAGTTCAGTGGTAGATATGCAGGGTATCATATGTTCGGGCCCGTTCGACTGGTAAGACGGATTTTTTGGTAATATTTTTTTAATGCAAATCTTTTATTAATATTATTCATGGGTCCATAATAATCATGGATATTTTATTAATAAGCATGAATTTCTTACATATTTTTCACAAAACCACAATATAGGAACTTCGGGTAATGTGGACTATGCGTCTAATGTGGACCACCCCCCATATCTAAGAAAATGCTTGAAATATGCCAATGCCGCCTTCATAAATGTTTTCCAAATTAGTGAAAACAAACATCAAACTTGGGTTTTAATAAATAATTGCAATGTTGAAAATTTAGTAGTAGAAAATGTAGCTCTCATTGTAAAAGTGTGTTTTGAGCATTTTTTTAGCACAATAGTCGAACGTTTTTTCAAAAAAGTCGAACACTTTGTTTTTCTCGAATATAAAGAAGTTATGTGGTTTTCTTTTTTTCTTTAACAAAAATAAACATTTAGCGGTAATTATAATCGGTGATTTTTAATTTTTATTCATTTTTGAAGCCGATAATTATTTTTTTCATGAGGACGATTTCGAAAAATGGGCGCATTTTGTATGCGAGGAGGCATTCTATCCTCTGAAAACTCGATATGCGAAATTACAGGTGATTCGGTTGGATAATAAAGCAAGGACCTTCAAAATACATACAAATGAGGCGGTATGGGGTTTATTCCAAAACATGAAACCATATATATTTGCATTCATTGTTACCCGACAGTGTAATGAATTCAAATTTATCACAACCAATCCACAACCTTCCTTTAACTTACTGATCCTCAACCAGTATGTGTGTGTGTGTGGGTAAACATACTGGTCCACATTACCCGCCAAGTTATTTTTATTCGCAGTTTAGAGTTTTTTGAAATGTAATGCAATAACATTTTTATAGACAAATATATATAATGTTTGACCTGGAATATATTTAGCCAACAAATCTGCTATGTTGTGAAAACAATTTGTTTTTATTTTTTACCATTGTTACACCCACAATATCAAACAATGAAAATGGTGGTCCACATTACCCGAAGTTACTCTAACAATGAAATTGACAATTGAAACACAATGTTGTTAAGCATTTGCTTTGTAAACATTTTTCCAAAGGCGATCAATGAGTTTGAATTTTTAAATTTGATAGAAACATTATTGCAAATAATGGCAATTTTTTAATAAGTTACAACTTATTATTAAGATTGGGGCAACATTAAAAAAAAAATCGTATTGGATCTGAATCATTCGTATTATAATATTATCAATAGATTCAGACAGATAACTATTTTTTATTTAATAAACGTTGTTTCAAATATTGAATTGAAATCAAGGTAACAGGAAGTAGAGCGCAAACTAGTTTTAATAGTAAACATGTTTCACAACCCAATAATGTGTATGAGCGTTACAAACTTTGTTACTATCAAAACTGAGCTTTATTGAAATAACCGGTTTATAATACATTTGTATAGTACTGGTTTTAGTAAATCCAGCGGGTTTCAAATGCCAATTCCATTGCACATCTGTATATAAAATAAAACCTCATAGAGGACGTTAACCCTGCAAAAAGTTCTAATGTACATGGCTTCAAGTGTTATTGGACAGACAACTTAGAGTGGATTACGAAATGTGCTTCAACTTGTTTGGTTGTGGAGAACGATAATTCACGAAGGAAGCAACCAATTTTGCACAAAACCTTGATTAATTTCAAAAATAGAACCTATTGGTTAAATTATTTTTGGTACATCTTCAAACTTACTGTCATTTTAAGAATTGTAAGGCGTAATCCAAGTCTGTTGTTTTATAAAACAACTATTTATAAATTGGCTATAACCGTTTTTTTTTTTGTAAAAATAAGGGAACTTATGAGGATTAGTGGCAAGACCCAAAAATATATTCTATATAAATAGTTTTGTTTATTAAATAACAAAATGTGATTAAGCCTGACTATTTTGCAGGGGGGAGGGGGTATTTCCCTTAACGTTTACAATATTTTGATAAAATTGAGTTACATAAAGCATTGTTGTATCTGGCATGAATATAAGAGAGTATGGACTGAGTTATAACAATGAAATAATTTATAGAAATTCACTTTAATGGTTTTGCCATTTTTGGTGTTCGTTTAAAACGACGGTGGTCTCAAATATGTTAAGGTTATGGTTTGCCTAGGCTTAAGGAAGTTATTCCTAACGGTACTGCATGATTAAAAGTATGAATCTCCCTTTTCATTTTGCTGTAGGTTGAATCTCATGATTTAAAGGTTTTAGCTGATGTTGCACACTGCCACCTTAGGGGACCTTTCCTCGGCGAAAATATGAAATGGAATTTTCGAATATTAGTATTCGGATCATTATTCTGTATGCATTCAGTAATGCCAATTTTTGTTTCTATTATTACTCCAATTTTTATAGAATGGACTTTCCTTGAACAATGGTAAATACGGCTGTGGTATTCTTGGGAAAATAATAAACAAAATTTCTATATTTTTTCTTCAAAACGTGATGTAGACAACATATCAGAATAAAACTGTTTTCATTAAGCTGCCATATATTAGCTCTGATTTGAAGTTAATTGGGGGATGATAATTTCTACTTCGAATCCGTTACCTTCGAATGTAAACCAAGAAGTCAATGCTAAGACATTTTGTAATGCACTTTTTATTTGGCTTTGAAGTGGATATCTGCAATGTTTAATATTTTTCAGTGGCTTTGTATTTATAATTTCTAATATATTTGGTCGGAACCTTATATTAAATTTAAAGACATTTTATATTTGCTGTTGTTCTTTATTTCGTTTTAAATAGTTTATTCTTTAAACTTAACAATATATTCTCGTAAAAAAATTAATAACATTCAGTTTATGTATGTATTTTTCATTAATTTAATTAATGTTTTTCTTTTGTTTTTTAGCATTAGTCTCCTCTAAAATACAAATAGTCTGTTTAATAAAGCGCATTTGAACCACTTAAGCATAAAAAGGGGGTTTTTTGTTGTTGGTTGATTGGTATGTTGGTTGTTTGTTTCATTGTTTCTTTGAGTTCCTATAAAATAGTATCACTTGTTCGTTGTCACATGTATGTATGTATAAAAAATACTTAACAAAATTAATTAAATTAAATAATATTATTTACAACATTTTGTTTTTGTTAAATAAAATTACAAACTAAAATTAGTCATGTATGATCGGTACTGGATGCTACGCTATATTCTATGCAGATGATCATGGGTCTTTTCATAATGTTCGATTTTTTCGATAATGCGATCATTTATCATCTCTTTGACATTGACTGACCACAAGAAATCATAATGATTCCAATCATCATAGGGTATGCGATAGAGTTCAGCACACGGCAGCAGCGATGCCAGATATTCGACATCTTCCACAGCGGACATATAATCATTGTTGCTGTAATAGAGATTAACACAACTTTTGATGTTGCTAACCTCGTAGTGTGGTGGTGTTTCCTGATTGTATTTTTTGAGATTTAAATGAATGCCATGATCGAATTGTTTAAAATCTCCCGATGTGTACAATTGCAGGTAGTGTATAATTTGTGTTGTTGATGCTCCAGCCGGGTGGGTTTCACATACATGAGGCAATAGTGTCTGAAATAAGGAAAATAATTTTAAAAATGTGTTATTATATAAATTTCAAGAAAAAGAGAATCGAATGTGTCGATTTGATTCATTACTTACATGATTCAAATGCCTTGTACCCCAGCCACCAATAAAATTCAAAATGCCCGAGCATAGAAATTTAAAATGTGAATTTGGCGAGCAAATATATTCACAAAATAATTTCTGGACACTTGTTGTGGGTAGCAGCTCAAAACCAGCCAGGACCATACTCAAAAACGATGGATAACCCAAAAAGATGCCACCCACCTTCGAGAGGACAAAGGAATGGTTACGCATAAAGGCGATGGGCGCCAGTAAATGGACCGTTCGCACTTTCTCATTATACCATGGCATTGATGACATTAGCACAAAGAAAGTTGTGGTACCCTGTGAATGGGCAACAAAGTGTACCGAACCCACTCGTGTCTCATCAAGTACATAGTCCAACATTGCCGTCAAATCATAAACACCAATTTCATGCCAACTAAAATTCCAAAAGTCCGATGAATCTGGACGTTTGTGTTTATGCTGGCGAGAATAGGTATTACCGCGGGCATTGCCCAGCCACACATCGTAACCCATATCGGCGAACATATAGGCCAGTGAGGTTTCTGGGCCATTTATAATCCAATCATCTGAGGCGCACAATATACCATGTTGGAGAAAAACCACCGGTTTTATGGTAACATTATGATCGCGCAATTTCGGCGAATCGGGTATGCGATACATGGTGAGTATGTAATCATCATTGGTGTGCACTGTATGCTCTTCAACGGGATAATTATGATTTGATATTAATTTTGCCTGAAAAGAAGACGAAGAATTAAATTCAATTATAATTTTGAAAACATAAATAAAGTTCATTAACTTTTTTTTAGAAAAAAATATTTAATTTTAAAATTTTTAAGATTTTATTTATAACATTTTAGGTGTTAAAAATAGCCCAAAAAGCAAAAGAACATTAGCAAAATAATTGTTGAGGCGAATAGGAAACATTTGTTTGATGTGTGTTCGTTCTTACGTCAATATCGTATTAATCTTCTCGAAGCGTGTGTAATATTCTACAGCGAATGATTTTGTGTGTTTCTGGTTTTGCAAAGAATCGCACTTTACTTGGCACAAGTAAATGTGGTGGATATACTAAACAAACAAATAAATATGTGTGTATTTATTTTATACATTTAAAATTCTCAGAAAATTAATTTTCTTAATAGGGTTTACCGGGATTTTTGAAGAACTGTAGTGGAAATATTAAAATAAGGCAGCGAAGTCGAATTCAGTTTCAACATTTTAAATTTTATTTGGAAAATAAATCGGATTTTCCTTCGCAGTATATCCAAAACGTGGGGTGGTTGGTATAATTAAACATGAGCGGTTTGTATGGGATCGTTGACTTGGTAGAAACTCCAATGATCACCAATATTTAAAATTGGTTATGGTTTTCTGGTTGCCTATTTTCCTCCATAAACACCATTCCCACTAAAGATGCAGCAACGGCAACCCAAATCATCACGTTCATCATCATCATCCATATACAGTCACTTCCAAATATATTGTGCTTCGATTCATCTGTAAACAAACCAGCGTCAATTCCCTTATCAATTTATTTTTGGGTGAATTCCAATTGAAGCTTACGACTTTTCTCGTTTTTAGGCGATTTCTTTACGAGGGGTTCGATTTTGAAACGGTTATCATTCAAAGCTCTTTGTATAGTTCGTGGTTGTACAACTGTTCTCGACCTTACTGCAAGTATTCCGGCATTTTCTTTCGGATTTTACCCACTTTTTTAGAATGAAACTGACATCTCTCCGATATCAATATGTTTTTAGGCGAATTCCAATTGAAGCTTATGATTTTTCTCGATTATAACTTGGTTTTTTGAAGGGTTCTACTGTGAAAATCGTTATCATTGAAAGTTATTTTTATGGTTCGTGGATGTACAACTGTTCCCGACCCTACTGTAAGTTTTTCAGCTAGATTTGCGGAATTTTCTTTCAGGTTTTTAAAAACTTCTTTCAGAATGAAGCTGACGTCTCTACGATTTCAATATATTTTTGGGCAAATTCCAATTGAAGCATACGATTTTCCTCACTTAATAAGCGGTTTCTTTTCGACTGTGGAAACCTGTATTATACAAAGTTCTTTGTGTAGTTTTACCCACTTCTTCCAGAATGAAGTTGATGTCTCTCCGATACCATTTTTAAGGCGAATTCCTATTGAAGCCTACTTATTTCCTCGCTTATAAATATTTTTTCGAGGTTTCGAATGGGGAAACCGTTATAACTTCTATAGAATCTTAAGAATTTTCTCGCTTATAAATGTTTTTTTCGGTTCGACTGTGGAAAACTTACTGTAAGTTTTTCTGCTATATTTAAAGGGTTTACTTTCGGATTATTATCCACTTTTTTTAGAATGACGTCTCTATTTTTGGCGAATTCCAATTGATTTTTTTACTTATAAGTGTTTTTTTTAAGGGTTTGACTGTGGAAGATGTTATCATTCAAAGTTCGCGTAACTGTTCTCGACATTATTGTAAGTTTCGGCATTCTCTTTCGGATTTTACCCACTTCTTTAAGAATTAAACTGTCGTGTCTCCGATTATTCTTCTTTGTACGGACAGTTCGCAATTTGATTGTAAATAATCAAAGTTTGTAAAATTTAGCTATTTTTTCCTCGAGATTTTTTCTCTTTTTCTATATTTTACTAATGAATTCCTCAAATCGGTACAAATCTCTTTTCGAGCTATTTTGACAATTGCAAACTTCTAGTACGTTGTCCCGTATATATTCCTGATCAGAATAAATGCCGCATGTACGTTCGGTGAGTATTTAGTAGAAGCTTTCTTATTTAAAATATTCCAAACCAAAAATTCACTTGAATAGTTCGGAGCCACACAAGAAGTCTTCATCAATGATTTAATCAAAAAGAACAGAGAATTTCCCTATTTTCTATTTAAACATCCTTTCTGGCGCTTTGATTTTTCTTATACAAAACATATTAAGGGTTTGTGAATTATAATATTCTTCTTCTTATTTTCAGTAGCATAGGTGTTTTAAAAAAGTTCGTACCGTCCCAAATTTACGACCTTTTTATTTGTTAATATACATATAATCATTTAGAGATTCCTACAGTAGACTCCAGAAATATATATGAAATATCTTTCCTCATTTATTATATTATTATTCTAATACCATATAAATTCATAAATTCCCATTAGACAAATTTATGACATGACTTAATAAACTTATCGCGCATCATACCACCACCCCTAATCAATTAAACAGTAAATAAAAAAATACAAAAAATACACAACACGTTTCACGTTTAATCATTTTTTTGTTTGCAAGCACCCTGCCCCTTTTGTGTGCAAAAATAATAACAACACTATTGAACTATATTCAGTCTCACGATCTTTTAATGGCACCAGCCAATCCATATGGCATACATTTGGACGAACATACATAGCCTATCCACTAATTAAAAAACAACGACAAAATCAAAAGATAATTAAAATCTTACTACCAAGTATATATACCGTATATACCGCAACGTCAACATACACACTCAAATGCTTAATTTTTTTGCAATTGCAAAAAAAAAAACACACACATCCACACAATTGCTCACAAGCCAAAGTCCATTCAGTTCCTCAAAATGATGTAGACCTGTTGTATATGCCATAGAGACTTAAAATGGTAATTTGTATAATAATTTATTTTTTTTTCGAAACGCAGCACAGCGACAGCAGAATTTTATACAGTAATGAATTGTCAAGTCAAATATCAACACCCACCTAACACCACCATCGGCGGACTTATTGAATCATTTCATTGCATACACGGTGCCTCTCTTCCCTTTCTCACAAATCAAACACTTTTAAATAAAAATCTTCTCCATGTCGGTAGTAAATTGACGTTCTCTTTCCCTTGACCATTGTATGTATTTGATAGTGGCGGAATCCCCTTTTTGCCACTCGACTCCCCCATTGGGTTTGATAGCATGATTCTTATCATTAACAATAAAATACTAAAAATTGAGTCAGAGAATATATAGACTTTGGTATGGTCAGGGTACGGAAATTATATATTTATACATGGCGTGTTTGAGGTAGATATTTGTTATAGTAGAAATCAAGGTCCATTAAACAGGTCGCATAAGAAGCGAATATTATCGGCATTTTTGGTTTAAAATCCCCCATACTAGTTGTGTCTGGATACTTTCCCAGTAATATTTACTCAGTAAATTCTATTTCAGTAACATTCAGTAAGTTCTCAGCGTAGAACATTAGGTAACAACCCAGTGGGAAACGTAAGAACGAATTACATTGAGAATCGATTTAGTAATACATTATATAATGTATCCGTAAGAATCGAGAAAAAATATAATAAAATATATGAATAAAAACAAATTATTTAATGAAACTCGGAGAATAAATAATTTATCATATTAATAAGGTCCTATAAAAGAATATATTATCAACCATCTATTACATTATGCATTATATGGATAGAGCAAACATCAGCTGATTGACATTTAGATTACGTGATTACAGGTATATGTAAACAGATAGCGTGTATTTCTGGATCTGTACTGTACTTTAAATCCACACAATATCACGATTTGTTCAAAATCCTATTCTAAATCGAGATAATTTCAAATACAACCTTGCTTTGTACTAAAAACGTATAACTCCTCCTAAAAATACCAAAATGGCAACGCTTTTCGCCTCAAAATAGTTTTCTACCAGAAATGTGGCATCAGTTGAGAAATTCAAATTTTATTTAAATTTATAATGATTATTTCTACAAATTAAAAAAAGGCGTTTGTATACAATTATGGCTTTTATAGTGATAAAGTTCATTAGAGCACGTTTAGACTACTAAATCCACTCAATCTTAAAGGTAGGCTATAGCAACTTATAAATTAAAATTTGTACATACTGTGGCTTGTTATGTCAAAGTCGTAAACAAAATGTGTGACTGTTTAGGTAATAATTTGAAAAATATAAAAAAATATATAATCCATTCGATAAATTTAACAACATTGGTAGGAAGGAATTTATGATTTATGGATGAAGCAATATCTAAATCATATTCTAAGTCGACTTTGAAAAAAAAGTCAGACCTTCCATTTATTTTTCACATTTTTAGTAAAATTTTAAAACTAGGTCAAATGAAAAGAAAGATTTGTTGCAGTTGTTTTTATTTATTCTGGCATTATAAGCCAAAAGGTAGAGCTGTATTTTTTCTTTGTTGACAAAATATACCTTGTATAATTTTACCATGATATAAAGTTTGTATGTAAATTAATTTGCATTAAATCTGTTCATAGGATACCGTATAATCAAATCACTTTGAACTTTGCATTTTTCGCAAATTATAATTGATAATGACTTTTGTTTTTCATTTTGCAAATAATAATGTTCATTGTGGTTTTTAACTATTAAAATTGCGTAGTAGTTGTGTTCGCTGGAGGTCTTTTGATAATTTTTCAAGTATTCCTCAATGAGGGGGACCACGAGACTTATATGCTTATTTTTGCAAATTGTTGTTGATAATTTTATTATTGTAGTTTGTTCAAGAAAAAGTTCTAATTATGTTGTTTGTGTTGCAGAGAAAGTCATAAGATAATGTTTTTAGTGGTGATAACTACCCCCCATCGCGAAAGGAACTATAAAATCTATCATAATTTACTTTATTTGGTTTTGCGTCGCATTTTATAATCTGGAGCGTGTGTACATAGTTTGCAAAAAATATGGGAAACAGCAAATGATTTATGAGATAATTGTTAATTTTTGCGTTTTTTTTTTTTGGAAGCACTAAAATAATTGGAAACAAGTGTTGATCAAGATACTAAAATGTAGTTGTAGTGAATATTTGACAGAATGAAGGTGTTATTTGTAGTTTCGACAAATTAAAAGGCAATTGATGTAGAAGCAAAGATAAGTTACGAGCATTTTGCCCCATAATGATAATATTAGAGTTTTTCGAGAACATACTTTAAAATAATTCAAACAAGATGTGAATGTCTGTGTGAATATAGCTCAGCTGACAATCCGATTAACTGTCAAAGTGCATAGTTTCTACTTGAATTCGATGTGCAATGTTGCTAACTATAAGTACTGTTACTAAATACAAATTTGACAGAGGATGGAATAAAAACCAGATGTTTTTGTTTTGATACATCACCTTAAAACAAAAACGGAAGAGTGTTGTCATTTTGGTCCATTTAGCTCAGCTGACTATCCGATTAACTGTCAAAGTGCATAGTTTCTACTTGAATTCGACGTGCAATGTTGCTAACCATAAGTACTGTTACTAAATACAAATTTGACAGATGATGGAATTTACCTGAATTTTCCATGATTAATCGCGGCAGGGTTTCTTTAAAATCGTGAAGCAAAGCAGTTTTTGTACGAAAAAATACATGACTGTCACAGTGAACTAAAATTTCTAACTGTTTTCACACGGTTGCCAAATGCAAAAATGAAAGATGCAAAGAAAAATTAAAATTAATTTTAGAATTTTTGTGTTAATATGGGTCAATATCTATTAATAAGGTCACACAGCTAGCGAAACTCATCTGTTTTTTCTCAAGTCTAATGTCAAAAATTTTGACTTTATTTACGTTTTGATATTAGAAGTCAATTCACAAATATGGATTTTGACAAATATTTTTGGAGCAAATTAAAAATTTTGTATGTATTCCAACAAAAATCAGCTGATTGACGTTTAGATCATGATTCCAAGGCATGTATAACTAGTTAGGGTGTATTTCGGGATATCGCTATTCGAGTCGATTTTAAATCACATTTGTTAGGGCGCGTTTAGACTACTAAATACACTCGGTTTCAAATATCAAGTTCATAGCATATACGTCACCTTAATCATGCGCACAAATCCAGTGTATTATATTTGACGTATACGCTATGGAATTGATATTTGAGATCGAGTGGATTTCGTAAATCTAAACGCACTTTAAACCGAAGTAAATTCGAACCGAGTTAAGGTGCGTTTAGAATATGCCTTCTAAATCGATGTAATAATTACTAGCTGTTTAGACTAGTATTAATATTATATAATGTTGATTTGTCAGCTGTTTTTGTTTACATATGCCTACACATTTCTCTGGTTTCTTAATTTCTGTAGCAATCTTTCAATCAATATTTTCGTATTTTTAATAGGAATTGCACTAATATTTAACTGCACTAATAGTTAACAGTGGGTTATAATTGTCAATTCCATTGTATATATGTCAAAAAAATCCTCATAATGTAGGTTAGCCCGGTAAAAAGTTCTAATGTAAATGCCGTTTAAAGCGCCTTAAGATGCGTTTAGAATATGCCTTCTATATCGACTCAATTTGTAAATCGAGGTATTAAATATTAGCTGTTTAGACTCGTACTAAAATGTTAAGAATTCAGTCAGCTGATATTTGTTTGTGTATACACATATGCATGTCTATCGCATCTGAAATATATTTTCATAATTCTAATTGGAGTACTCAAGGTTTATTCATAGGGTTAATTGCCTTCTCTTGCTGTCAACTTTTTAATACAAAGCAGAACAGGATAAAAATTTAAAATATCTTCAAAAAAGCGTATTGATAAGATTGTTTATTTATTCTTCTTTTTGTTTATTAATTCTTCAAACAATAAATTTGACAGTCAATGAAGACTTCGAATTCGTCTCCCTGTTAATCTTATGAATAAACCTCTCCATCATGTATTAAAAAAAAATAAAATTATATTTTTTTCAACCACTATAATTTTTGTTTAACAGCACTTTTGAATTGGAAAGGATTTGGAATTTTTAAGTAAACTAATTATACACATAAAGCTGTCCCCATGAAGTTGATGTTTTTTGGGTCCAAAAACAGTGTTGCATTTGAAATTATCTCGATTGTTTCGGAATTAATTTTATATGGTAAATAGAGGTAAAATCAGCTCGATATATCAAATAAATCGAGATAATCTACATTACCGCCATAAAAGCTATAGTCTAAACGCGCGTTTATTTTAAATTAAGATCGAAAGTACATTACTAATGAAATACAACTCTCATTTTGTGAAATAAATGAATAAAATGAACATAAATACCAACATTTAAGGGAACCTCCCCCATTCGATTTTAAATTTTCAAGATTTTCATTGGGCTGGTAAAACTCCTTGTACATTAGAACTTTTTACCGGGTTAACCTACTTTATGAGGATTTATTTGACATATATGCAAAGGAAATGACAATTGAAACCCACTGGGTTAACGAAATCCGGTTAAATGTAAACGTACTGTAAATGAATACCAATGTAGGTTTGTTACTTTACACACATATAATTAAAGATTTAAAAAAGAAGAAAAATAATTGTTTTTGGTTAGTAAAGAAATTTTGACATTTTTTTTAATTACTCTTTTTTTGAACACAAACTAAGTTAGAATATAAGGAAGTTCTTCGCTATACACTCCGAAAGAAGAAACGTGTCAAAATTTGGAACCGATTGTATTATTAGTTTTTGAGTTATCGTGCCCGCCATTCGTAAAAACATGCTTAGAGAAAAATGTGTTTGAAGTTTGAGAATCACTCTTGTGCATCAAAATAAATCGGTCATATCTTCAATAGTTCTTGAGATGTCCACTTGAAATTTTGTAGGGACATTCATGAATTAATGTAAATTCGAATTAAATCAAAAAACTAAATTAAATTTTTGATACCGAGAATGCAATATCCACATTTTTAAATAGTCTTTAGTTTTCAAGCTCAAGGAAAGTTGTTCATTACTTATAATCTGATTTCATTTATCTTTAAAATGATTGTAAATTTATATCACCATAAGGAAAATATCGAAAGTATTTATCGAGTTCAAATTGAACTTTAAAACGTTGTGTAAAATAATTTCGATGGGGAGATACCCCCATATATCATATCTTATCATTTTGTATTTCTATTTATAAAATTTTCCACGCAATTTTAGCGAAAAACAAGCAGACTATAAAGAAAATATGGTTGCGTATGTTTTTGGGTCATTGAATGGATAAATGGACTTTGATAAAAAAAATAAATAAAACGATAGTAAACCAAAACAAATGCTAACGATAAAAGAGAGAAAGAAAACATATTGTTACTAAGGATAGATTATATATATATATATATATACATTTGGGGAATAAATTAATATATTGGCGGCACCTTAAATATAGATTTACAATATGACAAATAATTGGACCATTGCAAGTAGATATCAGCGTCTTTGGATCAAATATGTTTATATAATATGGGAGCGTATAAAATATTTTAATTTATTTTATAAACTGAATGGTTGTCTTTGGAGTATAAAATTTAAAACGTTATTTTATTGAACCACTGTATTTGCATAGGTGTATGTCTTACGCATTCATTATTAATATTTGTTGTCTAAACTATTTGCATACATTTATTTCGTCGAGGAAATGAAAAAATTGCTACAACAACAACCACTACTACGAAGTAATTGTTTATAATTGTAAACAAATTGTTGTTAAATATTTGCATAATTATTAATAATAAAAAATATGAAAATAAGTGTGGTGGCAACTTAAAATAAATGAACACAAAACTAGTCCCCATGAAGTGAATTTGTGTCACTGTTAAATTAGTTGTAATAGTTCTATCGCGTTCATTCAATAAATTGCGCACATGTCACACGTGTTATGTGGTTTGCCAAAATCACCGTCTCATTTGTTTTATGTGTTAACTTTGAACTAGAAATACTTATTTAATGATGTCAATTGGCAAAAGGGAAATACCGGTGGCATACAAAGGTGGTATACAAATTGAGGGAAACTGAAAGTATAATATTGAAACCCTAATATTTGCTATTCTAAGTCCTTGTTTCATGAAACTTATTAGATGAAATAATGAGTTCTTAGGTTGAGTTCATGATGCAATAATAAGGAGATGTGTCAAAACAAAACCCTTTGTTTTTGTCTCGATTATCTGTCAAAATTTTCCTTATAATATTTCACATGGTTGGCAACACTGCACATAGAATTCAAGTAGAAATTAGCACTTTGACTGTTAATCGAGACATCAGCTGCTCTAAATGGACTACATATTCATTGTACCATGGTTGAGCTCTTCACTTGATCAATATTATTAAATTATTGTAGTTGGAAACTCGATCTATAAACGCCTAATTTCACGTAATTAGTTTCATTAAAATAATTTAGTGTGAACTGAAACCATGGCCTTTAAATAAGGTCATCTACGGAGACCAGCTGAATATCACCTGTCTCTCAAGTTTCCTGTCAAAATCTATTATTGTTAACTGATTTCCATTATAAATACGTAAACAAAGTCAAAATTGTTGACATTGTTGAGAACAACAGCCGACTTTTGCTTGCGGGGTGTCCTTATAAGACAATAAGAGCGCATTTAGAGAAGTATTAAAACGACATAAAATCAATCAGCTGATATATGTTTACGTACACATACGTAAATATTTCAAATTCTACATGGCTGGGCAAAAGTTTCACGATTCGATGAAAATTTCATATGAACATGCTATGTTAAACATTTTACATTTTTCGTTGATAAAAGAAGAAAAGAGAGGAAGTAACAATTAAATGGAAACATAAACGAAAGAAAAACACTAACCCATATTTTGTATATTCTATGTCAAAACATTAAATAAAGTTTCAAAGGTTTTTCTTATTTTGACTGCCAAAATAATTTGAGACAGACGTCTGTTTTTTTTTTTTTTTTGCAATTTGACCTAATTCCAATTTTATATAATACCGTTTTATTCCAAATTAAAAATAAATTTTATATGTAGTCCAATTGTATTAAAATAGAATCACCTAATTGATTGTGGGAAGTTCATTTGTTTCAATATGTGCATAGTGATGAGGGTATTTGTTCGACATTTCGAATAATAATTTTGGCGACAAACAACATTGGGTGACGGGCAATATTTTTCGTCAATAAATAAATTATTTTTTAATTGAATTTGGCGGAGAATATAGTTTTTGGAATATATTAAATAAAATTAATATGGAAGTAGGTAATTCGTAAGCTAGTGCAAATATCACAGATGGATAGATCGAAAATTAATACTAGGCCAACATTTTTTCTATTAGATACACTATGACCTATTATTGATTCAGGATAGAAAATGAGATTCTATAAAACTCTATTTTAAAAACAAAAATTAAAACTATAAGTCTCGACCTCGACAAGTGCACTACTACTGTCTGTATGACATAAACGCGGGCCTCGAGGAAATTGAGGTCCAGCGCACAAAAAAGGAGGAACTTGAAAACTACAGCATTGAGATAGATAACATACATAAATAAAACTAATGACTAGTGTGAAATTCGGAGAAGGATAATGTTGGTCAACAGCTGCTACTATGGTCTGAGTAAGCAATTAAGGAACAAGGCCTCCTCTCGCCAGACTAAACTCACACTCGACAAGACGCTGATACTACCCCTGGTGTATGGATCTAAAACATGGGTATTTGCGCAATCAGAGGGGGTAGTTCTTGGAGTATATGAGAGAAAATTATCCGAAATATCTACGGGCCGATCTACGTCGACGGTGAATAATGGCGTCGAATGAACCACAAGTCATACCATCTATACTCGAACATCGACATAGACGTATCGAGCTGCAGTGACTACGGAGGATGCCCCAGATCAAATAGCGTATAAAAGTGAGCCACGTAGGAGGGAAAGGCCACGAATCCGATGGAAAGTTCAAGTGGAAGAAAACATATCGAAAAATAATTATTCAAATGTGGAAAACAGTGACTGGAAATCGTTTTAAAGCCCATTAGCTATATGTTGCTAAGAGTGGGTTACAGAAAACTAAAAAAGATTAGAATGTGTATTGTAAGGAATGTGTATTGCATATATCTTACAAAATTGAAATTAAAAATGGCAATAAAAAAATGAATCCGGTAAGCTTCATTTCATTTATGCACAATTTTCAATTTTTACATTTATTAACAAATCAGCACGGAACTATTTGAGCGAAAAAAAACAAAAAGAACGATGAAAGAGAGAGGGAGATTCAAAGGAACTATGTAGAAGTCGGAACTATATGGAGAAAAGGAACTATATGGAGCAAAGGTACTATAAAGAACAAAGGAACTATAAAGAGCAAAGGAACTGTATGGAGTAAAGGAACTATGTGGAGCAAAGGTACTATATGGAGCAAAGGAACTGTATGGAGTAAAGGAACTATATATAGAAAAAAAAGAACGATGAAGAAGAGAGATGCAAAGGAACTATGTAGGAGTCGGAACTATATGGAGCAAAGGAACTGTATGGAGTAAAGGAACTATATGGAGCAAAGGAACTACATTAAGGAACTAGTTCCTTTTTAAAAAAGGAACGAGAAAGATCGATTCGCTAAGTGAACTAGATTGCCCAACTCTAAACATCACACTAGAAAAAAGACAAGACAATGGAAGATCTTTTCAATTATTTGCTTCAGTCAACAGATCCATTAATCTCATATTTTCCAACAAAGCTATTTCATAGCTCTCGAAATAAAGAACTACTTTTACTTTTAGATCCATTCATACAGGAAGATGTAGAATAATTTAAATAAATTATTATTACTTTAAATATATATTAATATTCTTATGTTGTTTGTATATTAGTGCAATAATATAATAATATTAGTGCGAATAGGTATTCGAGTGGAGTACCCAAGAGATTATAGGGTCCCTTTTGAAAATTTTAATGAAGCTTTTTACTAACAACTTCGTAAGAGTTTGTTATTTTAAACAAAGTCATATATACATATCTTCAATCTTAAAAAGAGGTGCTCAAAACCCTCGTTCGAGCCCTTCAAAATACACCTGCTTCCGAACAAAATTTATGACTTTTTTCAGATTGACGTCTTGGGCCACGTCGATGTGAAAAAACTTCGACGATAACTAGAATATGCGGATTATTATTGGAAATAAAATCCCATCTTATTGAAAGAATACAATGTTTTATTTTAATTTCTCATTCTTGAATGTATTATTTATTAACCTAGGTCACTGTTTCTTGATTATTTTTTAAATAATTCCCATATGGTTAAGGTTGGCGCACGATGATGCACACATTAGTATAACAATTGTTTATAGCATTTTAGCTTATATTACGATTTTATAGTATATATTTTTTAATATTCATTTTATACTCACCGTCATTTTGAAGGCATACACCTGTGGCAATCCATCGAAGAGCAATAACATTGCTGCAAATGTAATACAAATCCAGATATTTTTACACTTTAAATGGACCGAATTAATCATGATGACAGCTGTTGAAGTTTTGGTTTTTTTTTTCAAATGGGAAAATATATTTTTTCAATCTTCTTTTGTAATGTAGCAGTATTTGTTGTTTTGTTGTAATCTATTGAAGTGTTTGTTGTTGTATTTTCGTTGCTGTTAATAATATTTGCCAATATCAGTAGGTAGCTAGCTCAATGACTAGCTATGGCAATAAAAGTTTTGTAACTTTTTGTTTTAATGTTTTTCTTTTTTTTGCAATAGAGTCTTAAAATATTGTTGTAGCTACTAGGCAGACAGTTTTGCTTGCGAGATACGCAGTGGTGGGTAGCACTTGGTAGCCGATATCCAAAAATAAAACACTTGTTGCCGGTAAATGGCTAGCGTTTTAGTAGTTTGACTAGCAATCAACTCTTGTAGTTACACACAGAGTCTGTTCAACTTCGATTCCAAAACGAAAAAAATCGCCAGCAAATTGTTGACCCACTTTATTTGGTAAGAGCTCCGTATTGAGGGTATTTTTTGAATGCACGGATATACTATGCGTTGTAATTGTGACTGTTGGTGGTGCTACCCCAACACCAACTGAATCAATGAATCCAATGTTCAATGGTTAAAATATGAAATCGGTGAGGCGTTACGTTTCACTCGGCTGAGGTGGATGCGGTGTTGGTGTGGGGAAAAGAACTCTCCGGGATTCGTTTCAAAATGCAATCAATCACTGGCTATTTCGGGACGTAGACTAACACCGTAATCGCTATGTGATTCTATTGATTAGGATACAAGGAAACGAATACGAATTTCTTTTCCCGAACGCTGTTACTGTTACTGCTGCTGTTGTTTTTGTTGTGAACTCAACAATGCCTAACGATTAAATGCCAGCCAATTTGCACTTCATTCAAGTTGTAACTCTAGGCGTTGAACAATTAATGCAATCGATTCATGTGCATAATAGGAGGTATTATTAAATATTATTGTTTTCAATATACGGTTTTGTTGTTGTATTTTATTAATTTTGCAAAAAACGGTCAAACACACATTCAAATCTTGCCGCGCAACCCACACATATATGCTCTCTGCCTTGTTGTTTACTCCGATGCGTAAAGCGTGGCGTTATTTTGTTTTTGTTGATAAGATTTTCATTCCTTTTTGGTTATTTTGTTTTTCATTTATTTTCTTTATTTTTCGTTATTGTTATTATTGATTAATTCTTTTTGTTCTTGTTTTATGTCCGTTGGTCTTCCTCTCACAATCAATTCTTAATTTTTTTATTTATTTATTGATTTGTTAGCGTGACGTATACGCTGCTAATGTTTTGCATGAACGATTTTTGCTCTAGTGTGGCGGTTTCGGTTAGTTTTGTGTTATTGGTAGCCGCCTTCTTTCGTTTTTTGATTTCAAAGTTCACCGTGGAGGACTTCTAATCTGCAAGAAGAAATCATAAAGAAATCGTAAAATAAACGTTTATTACCAAAATAAATATATAAAACAATAATTAAAAAAAATAACTATTGATAAAGTGATGATTATTAGTGGAAATACACAGAAATAGGAATCAGGTGTTTTTTTAATACCAGATGGAACGTACAAAAAACCCAGATGAACTTCCTGTGCGTTTTGTTGTGGGAAAGCTTAAGATCGTGGTTATGAATGGTACATAACCTGGTTCCCTTTAAAGTTCAAGGCCCACAATGGTATTTTTCTTTCTTCTTCGATTTCAAAAATATTTATTTCCTTTATTATTTTCTATATTGTATTGGATTGTAAACATATTGAAACTAAGGAAACCAACAAACTAGCTAAAAATATTGGAAGATGTTGGGGTGACGTGCCCTTTAAAACTGAATATGGCGAAATAACTATCGAAGACCCTATAAAGTATATGCAGTTTTGATCAGAATAAAATTTTATGTCGATTTACGCATGCCCGTCTGTTGAAATCACAATATAGATCGCAATAATTTAGATAGAGCCTTGAACATTTTGCATATACATTGCTCTTTTTCTGAGATGTTTAATATTTCAAATGGGGTATATCGGTTCACGTTAACTTATAGCCCCATGTAACGGTACCCCAAATTTCTTTAAAAATCTGTATTTAATTAAAACCAGTAAGGAAAGTAAAGTCGGACTGGGCCGACTATATGATACCCTTCACCACTTTGGGTATATTTTACATATGTATCCGAAAAGACGTCGCTGTACTGTTTAAAATTGAATCTCAATCAGACACCCATTGAATATTTGGCGTACAATTAACATAAATAAGTCGGAATTATATATGGAAGCTAAGTTATATCTATATCTGAACCGATTTCAAGCAAACCTGCCAGAGATCCATGCCATAGTCAATCGAACTATGGTATGGATCTTTAGTGTACAATTTGCTTAAAACCATCACGTCATTCTAGACTTAATTTAGTACGCTATGCCAATATTCTTGCTAATCAAAAGATTTGCAGGGACTTTGGTGCACCATTTACCTAAAATCGGGCGAAACTATAAATGGAAGCTATATCTAAATATGAACCGATTTTCACGAAACTTAGCACACGTCATTCTAGGTCTAATTCAGTAGGCAATACCAAATTTCGTGCAAATCGAAAGATATATAGGGACTTTGGTACACCATTTACCTTAAAACGGACGAACCCACATATGGGCGCTATATCAAAATCTGAACCGATTTTCACGAAAATTAGCACACATCATTCTAAGCCTAATTCAGTAGGCTATACCAAATTTCGTGCAAATCGAAAGGTATATATGGACTTTGTTACACCATTTACCTAAAATCGGGCGATACTATATATAGGAGCTATATCTAAATCTGAACCGATTTTCACGTAACTTGGCACAAGTCATTCTAGACTTAATTCAATACGCTATGCCAAAATTCGTGCAAATTAAAACATTTTCAGGGACTTTGGTGCACCATTTACCTAAAATCGGCCGCAACTATATATGGGAGCTATATCTAAATCTGAACCAATTTTCACGAAACTTAGCACACATCATTCTAGACCTAATTCAGTAGGCTATACCAAATTTCGTGTAAATCGAAAGATATGTAGGGACTTTGGTACACCATTTACCCAAAATCGGGCGTTACTATATATGGGAGCTATATCTAAATCTGAACCGATTTTCTCGAAACTTGGCACAAGATATTCTAGACTTAATTCAATACGCTATTCCAAAATTCGTGCAAATCAAATCATTTTCAGGGACTATGGTGCACCATTTACCTAAAATCGGCCGAAACTATATATGGTAGCTATATCTAAATCTGAACCGATTTTCATGAAATTTTACACACATCATTCTAGACTCATTCCAGTACGCAATGCCAAATTTCGTGCAAATCAAAAGACATATAGGGACTTTGGTACACCATTTACATTAAATCGGGCGAAACTATATATAGGAGCTATATCTAAATCTGAACCGATTTTCTCCAATTTCAATAGGGTTCGTCCTTGGGCCAAATAAGTGAACTGTGCCAAATTTCATCCAAATCGGATCATAAATGCGACCTGTACTTTGTTAACAAAAATACATGGACAGACGGACATGCGTAAATCGACTCAGAAAGTGATTCTATGCATATTCTCAAAAGGAACCATGGGTCTATCTCGATTCCTTTTGCCTGTTACAAACATATGCACAAAGACATAATACCCTGTAGCACAGTGTGGTGAAGGGTATAAAAATGATCATATGTATGATGGATATTTACCTCATTATGCAGTTATTTATTACACACCATTGCTTATTATTTCCTACTACACTAGGAGTATATGACAAGGAAATCGAAACTTATTTGAAAAATTTGGAATTGATGGCGATAATCCAGATGATGAAATGTAAGTCGCCGACAAAATAAAAAAATCGTAGAGAAAGAATTTGACGGTGATAACCAAGTAGAGGAAACTATTGAGCATACTGAGGGTGAAACTTTTGTTCAGGAGCAAAGCAAATGATCAACAATCCTAGTAGCTTAATAATATCATCGACAAAAGAATACTAATATGGAAAAAAGCTAACTGGAATATGTTCCGGACAAAATGTCCATCATGGACAATGCCGCTATTCCCCAGGGTATTGGTAAAGTAGAAACTTTATATCAGTGCTTCACGCGTTTTTTTACAATTTTGTCAGTAGAATAGCGGAACAGAGAAATCTGAATACAATGCAAGGCAACCAAAAACTCATCTAAATCTTTTACGGAGTCCGACATTATTTGGCATCCTTGTGTACATAATTTCCTCCGTTTGTTCATGAATTGAGGGAGCCTCCGGCTTTAGATCGTATAGAAGTTGTGGACAGTATCTGTCGGGTTAGAAGTAGAAAATCGCCACGTATGGATGGTATGACTGGAAGGATGGTGAAAGCCATCTGGAAGGTTATGCCGGAATATATCGAGTCCATTTTCTCCAGTTACATTCATCATGGATACTTCCCGCATACACAGTCGCCTGATCGGGTGAGGAGTGATCCTTGTTCGTATCGGGGCATATGTTTTCTTCCAGTTCTTGCAAAAGTACTGGAGAGGATTATGGAGCCATGGCTTAGGGATTGCTACATCGAAGGTATGTCCTTGTATCAGTTTGGTTTTACCGCGGGTCGCGTGGCGGCATGTTTAAGATAGCCTGAGCGGGTAAAATTCCAAATATGTCCTTAACATATTTGTGGATTTCAAAGGCGCAGTTGGCTTCCTTTTATGGATAGTGTGCTCACAAAGTTGACAGAGGTCGGAGGTAGGGAGATCGCTCTTTGGATAGGAAGGCTTGTGTCGTGGGATCCAGTGCTTAGGTCTGGAGGGATGTGCAGCGTTGTTGCCCACAGGGTTCCATTTGTGGTACATGCATATGGAATCGCATGATGGATCCTCTGTTGCGGGAGCTAGCTGCATTCTTCAATGTCTGTGCATATGCGGATGACTTGCTCAACATGATTGAAGGGGATAGTCGCCTTGAATTGGAAAATCTTGGTGAGCAAGCTATGCAGGATTGGAGTGACCGAGTTGGAGTGGAGGTGACAACCGAGAAGACGGTGCTGGAAGGCAGGTTGGCATACATCCGTCCTCCCTGCATTCGAGCTGTTGAACGCGGCATAAGGTATTCGTGTACTGTTAAATATCTCGGGATAACGTTGTCAGAGCGTTTGCATTTTCTTCCACACTTCGATCGGTTGAAGGAGAAGCAGACAACGGTCGTTGAGACCATCAGGAGTGTTTTGCGGACCGATTGGGGCTTGATTAGGCGTTTTTGTGCACATCATATATGGTGGGCTTTTTGTTGCCTGTGCAACTTATGGTGTACCTATATGGTACAGAACTGCCCCATCTGTCTTTGGACAGAAGAAGCTCCTTTCGTGTCAGCGGGTCGTCATGTTAGCATGCTTGCCAGTGTGTCGCACTGTTTCCACAGAGGCGTTGCAAGTGCTGCTTGGCTCCGCGCCGCTTGATCTTGAAGTGAGATGTAGGACTATCGTGTATAAGCTTAAGGGTTGCTTGCAGTTGGGTGAGGATGATTGGCGCAGTCCTTTTGATCTGGTGGATGGGGAGAGTAGGCGGTACAGCACTATCCTTCGGGAGTGTGTTATTGATAGGTGGAGGACAAGGTGCTGCCTGCGGTTTTTTGCATCCTGGGTGGTTCGCGGTTTCTGCTTCATGAGGTTCACTCGTCTTGTGGATGTCGTGTACGCTGACCGTGAGGTCAGTTTCGTTGATTGTTTGTGTGTGATGTCCGGTGCCGCGGTCCTTTGTGCAGTCAGGACAGCATGTTAATTGTTTGCGTTGTGCGTATTTGTTCAACGTCGCCACTGCCTTTGACGAGGTCTTTCCTTGCCACTTGGGGTTTTTGCTGCTGTTGTTTATTTTGTTTTGGGATACCAGCTCGGATTTGCGTCGAACTGGGAGAGGCTTCGGTCTCGAGCCTGAGCGGAGGTTTTCCGTACCGCGGATGTCTGGTGCCCCTGGATCTGTCGATCCAGCTTGACAGTTGTGTGGCCCCCTGGGGAGCTTCGCGGAGGTAGTGTTTTCGCCCATAACCATGGGGGAGAGTGTGCCTTCTGCATGCTCTCCGATTGATACAGCACTTCGGCGCTGGTGGGCGCATTTCCCTCTGTGGCTCAGCCACTGTAAAGTAGGCCAATAGGTAGGTATCACATTAAACTTCTCAAGATACTACGTTTGGGGTAGCTACTCCTTTCCATAAGAAAACTCAAAGATATTGTGGCTTTATACCATACATGCTTACATCACAAATAAAAAGTCGTACCCAATAGTTCGTTAACGGAAACACACATCAGTAAAAATTGGAATATGTTTTGTATAAGATTTTATATATTTTCTACGGCAATCATAAACATTCCGTAATCGTTTGTATTTTGCAGATTTTCTGTGATTATAAGAATCATAAAAATTCACCCGCACTTAATTGTGAATAAAAAAGCGACAGGTGTTCATTGATTTCGATTATCAAAATCTCATATAAATGCTATGTCAAAACATCGACCCAATTCTACAATTTTCTGCAAACAGTTTGAAATAGGTAATTGCAATCGAATGTATTGAGAACTGAGTATAAAACCCTTTACATACTCAAAATTATTAGGTGTTGGTACAACGATACTCCATTCCAAATATTCAAAGCTCCAAAGCTCTTTAAATAATATTGTGAAATCCAGCTGTTACAATTGGAATAACGAATTTAAAATATCCATCCTCTTAAGCATTTATAATTTGGTTATGAAGAACACGTTGAAATTGTCTCCTTACTATGGGTTTAGGACAATTTAGACCAATAATATAGAGTAAACTACTTTTTCCATAAACTAGGCATCGTCGGCATTCAACAGTATTTTTTGATTTATTTTATGCAACACAAACTGGAATAATTTATACACTTTTTTAGATGTGTATTTTTTAAACAAGGCCATTCAATTAACAAATATTGCCACTTTAACATAACTGTTACAATAAAAGTGTTAATTAAAATATAACAATATTGTAATATTGTAATTATGTACCACACACAAACCTCCGTTTCATATTACACTTAAATATGTATTTGTGTAAGTACTTCATGGACATTGCAAAAAAATAATATATCTCTCTCAAAGAAACGGTACTTTGACCTCAATTAAATAAATGTCCAGGAACTTTGTTTTATTGTTAAAAAAATAAACGTTTTGGCATTAAGTCGTTACCGCAATATAACAACCATAACACCAAATTAAAAAGGGGCAATAATTGAATATTTTATTTAAATATATATAATGATGGGGTAGTGTGTATTATGAAATTATTTAATAGTCTACTTAGGTAACATGCAATTAACAAGATCATAACGTATTGTCACAGTGCCAATATTTTAAGAAATTCTAATTAGACTTAGAACCGTATTGGCCAGTTATACAAAGGAAATTATCGACTCGTGATATAAAAACTGGTATTAAATGACAAATTAAAATATTAGCAATAAATTTTTATATTCTACATCGTCCATGCAACAATTGGAAATATTCATCGGAGACCCCATAGAGTATTTAAATTTTTGATAGAATTAGAAATTTCCACCCATTTTTTAAGTTACTATAGATATTGCAATATTTAATATAGAGCTTTGAAATTGTTCACATCCATTCACACTACTCATAAGGTGTTTTATATCACAAATGAAGTATGTAGGCAAATGTTTTGACACAGCCCTTATATACAAATCCATTTTACGGAATTTTGAAGGCTTTAAATTTTCCAATTGGAGGTGACATATATCCGTGCTGAAAATTTGGCAAAGCTAAATGATTTTGCGGCCTATCTCGGAGAAAAAAGTTGAAATGCCTATCTCATATCTACAACACATTTGATGCCTTCCCTTTCGAAGCATGGGTTGTCGACAGTATAACTGTTCGATAGTATTCGCCTCATCTGCATTCTCACATAGACGGCAATATTCCACATCATTAATTTCCCACTTTGAAAAAAGAGACCAGAGACCTTTCAAAAAATGTAAACATTCCATTAATATCAGAACTCTTTTCATACTTAACTCTATTTACCAAAATTTACTCTAGTTCCTTATTCTTTCTCTCTATTTTAACAAAAAAGAATGTATTCCTCCAAAGAAAAAAAGCCACAATCACTTGGTGGTTGTTAATTTTGCAATCGTTTGTTTGTCTAATGTTCCTTCTGTCTACAATCGTGGTCTCTCAAGTCACTCTATTGTGGTTAGTTTTGAATCCCATTATTTCTTTTTTCAGTCGCTGTTTCCTACCTCTGTATTGAAAATTCGCATATGTATTTTCCAAATTATTTCGATCTAAATGCGAAATTTATTATGTCAAAGAAGTGTTGATGCGAACAACAAATTTACGAGCCAAAAGTTTACCATTCTAATTACGCAAAACAAGAATATGTAAGTAAATATAATAAATAAGAAATTTGGAGGCAAGACAAAACAAAGAAGAAAACATAAAGTCAAATTAGAAAAATAGTTCCTGAGCAAAAAAAAAAATATATATATGAATTGCATTCACAAAATGAAAATATCCGGACATTTGTAACACTTTCTGAACACTATTCATGTATACGAGTATACGAATTATTTGTTTCTGTATACCCATTATCAATTTCATTAATTATTTGTAAATAAAACTTGTAGTTTAATTCTTAATATTCTACCTAGTAGATGGTTTAGTAAACTTTAATACATTTCGTACACTTTTAGTCTAGAATTAGAAATTAGAATTCTATGCCAATACGTTTTCCCAAAGTTTTCAAGCTTCAGCTATTTCGTTAGCCGTTATAAGTCAGTCATCTACGATGAATGCTTCAATATCCTTATCATGGATGGTATATAAATCTTGAAAGCCTAAGATGAAATATTTTTTTTCTTGGGTTTAGAAACCCCCTGAAGATTTTCGATATAGATATAGGTGCACTGACTTCGTGTAACCTCAATTTGTATTTTAAAGGTTTTACTCACAATTTCGTACGAACTTTACATCAACATTAATCAGTGATCATAATTACATATTACACATTTTTGCGACATCAATTATTGTGTTGTCATTCTTCTAACAATCATAAAACATGTCTAGATTTTTTTAATGTTCTTTTGTATTGTTGTAATTGATTTAATTTTCTCACATATTAGCCATATGGAAATTGTAATCATTATTTTTATGTGGCTTATTGCAAAAATACAGCATACAATCAGGCTATGTATTGTTAATTACGAAGACGACGACAGCGTCATTTTAATTACGCCTTTACGTTATTAGTGATGACAACATCGATCACTCAGCGAAAAAAAGAAGCTGGGAAAATAATAAATATCGGTATAACCATGATGCAATAATAAGGTGATGTATTAAAACAAAAACCTTTGTTTTTGTCTCGATTATCAGTCAAATTTTTCCATATAATATTTCAAATGGTTGTCAATGGAACGGGACATCTAATACGAAAATACAATAGGTAAATATGGACAATTGTCTCGACATTTTTACTCAGGCTTGGGATTTGGCTGCTCATAACACTCATGACCCCATACACTGATTTGGTTAATTTTGTTATTGTTTTATTCACTTAGGTTTGGTTAGCTCGTAAACACCGTTTACTAGTTAACCAAACCTAAATGACACCAAATCTAAGTGTAAATATTTTTTGGTCTTATTTTTTATGTTACTCCTATTGGGATCATAGTGCTTCCACAATTCATTGCCATCTCACTCGATTAGTTGCCGCTGGTTTTGAATCTTCTCATGTAATGCTATTTTGTCTTAGTTTTTGGATTATTGTTTGTCGCCCGGTTTTTCTTGTGGACCTCGATTGCAGGATCATTGGGGATTCCATTAAATATTTCTTAAGGGGTGCCAATCCCCGTTCCCAATGCTTAGTCTTATTTTGCATGGGTCCGTAGGTTCCACAGCTATATGTTACCTATGGTATAGAATATTCTGCATATGGAGCTTTTGTGTAATGGTGTTAAACACAAGTAATATTTAACTGCCCTTTAGCTGTATCGATTTTATACATACATAAAATATTTCTGCATTCTAGTACATCGATTTTATTATTCAATTTTTTTTTGGTGTACTCCATTTTTGCTTTCCATATGACAGTTCGTCTGATAGCGTCGAAAAATTTCTTAAACAGAGGGTGCGTCTATAGATTATTCAATTATGGCTCGTATTATGATCTGGTGCACATAGCTTCATTTTGGTCTGAAGCCAGCTTGTTAATGTCTTAGAATGTTTTCTACTTGCCGTTGAATTCTATTCTGTATTATGGTTGCTAACATTTTGTATACGCTATTGAGTAGGGTTATTTCTCTCCAGTTATTACAATCTTTGAACTCGCAAATTTTGACCGGCATTAAATTATTTTGTTGTTCTATTGCATCCTTTATTTTGCTGGGGAAGGATACCCAGTACATTCATCGTATTTCCCATTGGTCTGTTATTGTACATTTCCTGTGTTGCCAGTTTTTTTTTCTAACTGAAATCCCCAAATGATGATATGTTATCATTTGTAACATTTTATACATAAATGTGTCGTTGTTATTGTACATTTCCTGTGTTGCCATTTTTAATGTTTTTATTTCCCATTGTAAAAATTTAGACTGTAATTTGATTTCCTTCTCAAAAACATATCCCAAGTTCAATTATTATATCCAAAATGTAATCCCCTAAAAATTCCCAAATCACCAAACAAAAAACTAATCCCAATTTTCCAACAAAAATTCCCAGTTTGTGGATAAATCCCTAAACTGGCAACTCTATAAATTTCATTATTTTCAGTGGAGTTTCCGAAGTTACCGATTTCTTTGAAATATTATCTTCATTTTTGTTTGTTCATAAGTTTTTGTTAATAGTTTATCATTACAATTATTTATTCTATTTGTGAACCTATCTATTATCGGATGAAACTTTCGCATGTTGTTTAGGCTAGCAGCTTCCTAGGCTGTTTTTGCCAGATTTTCTAGGAACTTCCATCTAATTATTTTTGTGATATTGTTGTTGTTGTTCAGTTGCATCATAAGGCCCCTTCTTTGGGAAATTACGTTCCAATTGTCGTCTTCACTGTTTTTGGGCAACGTGGTGTCGGTTTAGTGGCACATTTTTGTGTATTGCCGTGGCTAGGGTGTTTCTGGTCAATGATCACTGTCAGCTTTGTTTCTGATATAGCTTTAATCATCTACTAACGTATATGTGATATATTCGCTTGCAAGTATTGCCACTCGGTGATGCCCAATGACCAGCTGGAATATTTGTTTTTACTCCGTAGCATAGCTCTCATATAAAAGACCCCATGGATTTTTATACCCTTCACCACACTGTGGTACAGGGTATTATGTCTTTGTACAGATGTTTATAACAGGCAAAAATAATCGAGATAGACCCATGGTTCCTTTTGAGAATATGCATAGAATCACTTTCTGAGTCGATTTATGCATGTCCGTCCATGTTAAATTGTAAAAAAATTACAGGTTGCATTTATGATCCGAATTGGATGAAATTTGGCACAGCTCATTTGTTTGGCCCAAGGACGAACCCTATTGAAATTGGAAAAAATCGGTTCAGGTTTAGATATAGCACCCATATATATTTTCGTCCGATTTAATGTAAATGGTGCACCAAAATCTCTATATATCTTTCGATTTGCACGAAATTTGGCACAGCGTAATATATAAGGTCTAGATTCTAGACTTTGCACACATCATTCTAGACTTTAGAATGATGTGTGCACAGTTTCCTGAAAATCGGTTCAGATTTATATATAGCTCCCATATATATTTTCGTCCTATTTAATGTAAATGGTGCACCAAAATCCTTATATATCTTTCGATTTGCACGAAATATGGCACAGCGTAATGAATTAGTTTTAGAATGATGTGTGTTAAGTTTCCTGAAAATCGGTCTAGATTTAGATATAACGCCTATATATTTTTTCGTCCGATTTAATGTAAATGATGCACCAAAGTCCCTTAATATCTTTCGATTTGCAAGAAATTTGGCACAGTGTAATGAATTAGGTCTAGAATAATGTGTGTTAAGTTTCCTGAAATTGGTTCAGATTTAGATATAGCTTCTATAACTGACCAAATGAAAAATTTAGTATTGGTTGCAGAATGACATGTTTATGGATCCAATTTCATTTTACTGGTCCTTTAAGAAAGCGACGTCTGTTAGGATTCATCTGTTGAATATACGCAAAGTGGTGAAGGGTATCATATAGTCGGCCCCGTCCGACTTTACTACTTTCCTTACTGGTTAGTATTTTTAATGTGGAGGGTATAAAAAGATCGGCCCTGTCGAATACTTTATACTTGTAGCACTTATTATGAGATTTTGTTCTTGTTTACTTAAATTGTTACATATTTTCACACCTCATATTATTTAATTTCATATTTTTAATTTATTGTTATTATTTCTCCAAAATTTTCCACAATTTAATTATCAAAATTTATTTATTTAATTTATTGAAATTTCTGTTTTAAATTATTTATTATTTAAATTATTAAATTTACTTGTTCTCTTTGAACGAATTTAACATATATTGTTAAATTATTTTGTTCACTTTTAAACTCAAATTGCTATATTGTTCACACCCTCAAATTAACCCATTGTTGCTATTAACATTTTTTGCTCGAGTGTAATTGTGGAATTTTCTGCATTAAATTGGATACAATGACAAGGTAGCCTTAAAAGATTCCATTCGTTTATAGTTTGGATGATTTTGTTGTGTCGATCTTTAATACAGACGCGGGAAAATGGCGGGAGAAGATAGGCCATTGGATAAACTCATCCCAACAAATGAATTTAAGTATTGATGACATTCATGAATGACTGGCTGAGTAGCTAAGCTGGTCGGCTGCCTAAACGAGTAGTAGTCGACATGGACATTTATAAAAATCACCTCACCCAAAAAAAAAATAAGTGGATAAACAGCAATGTGGTGTGTCAACAAACAAACCAAGCAAAAACAAAAAAATCACAGCATACAAACCCAAAAACATACGAACACATTTAATTTAATTTGGGAATTCCATTCAATTAATGATGATTTTTCAGATTATTTAGTTTTCGAACACTTTGGTAATTCTACAGATAATTCAATATCAATTTTTCATTTTCTTTTTTCTATTTCCGTTATTTTTTTTTATAAATTTCAATTTCATTTTCTATTTCCGTTACATTTTTAGTTTAACTTAGAAAATATTTCATTTACCACAATTTTTTGTTTCTGTTGCAAAGCACTAAAACAATTTTCGTTATTTCATGACAGACAATGACGCGCCATTGACCTTTTTAGTTGGCTTGAAGTTAAATATTTTTTTATTGTTGTATATATTTTGGTTTTCGACTGAATTTAATTAATTAACAAATCATAATATTTGTTTTTGTTGTTGTTTACAACGAGCGAGCGAGTCCAACAAACTACCCGGTTACAGCGCGTGGAAACACCAACATTCGAAAAGAAAGCCGCCGGAGAAAAATGAAACGAGTTCTGTGTGTTTACGCTTGCCGACTAAAACTAAACAGAAAAACAAAAAAAACTTCAATCGAACCAGTCACTCTGTCATTCAGTCACGACAATTCACTTGGCTATATCGAACGTACGAATGGATGGTATCATTCAACATTTTATCCCAACCATAGGAGGTCTTTCTCTATTGTCTGTTGTTATACGGGTAGCAGCAGCAATGTGTGAGTGTATCTCTTGTTTGTTCTCTCTCGCTCGCGCTCTTTTTCGTTACTATGAGATCTCTTGTTATTCCGGGAAGCTTTTTTTCTTGCCCGCATTCATTTACTAGAAAAGAGTAGATCTGTTATGTTTGTGGTACAGATGATTTACATATGTTTCCTTACTTGCTACGAGGGATGATAAATAAGATGAGAATCATATATATGGGCGGGTCTTATAGACTCATTAATAATGGTCTGTTCAGCAAAATGTCTAAACTACGAAGATTGTTCTAGAAGTATGACGAATTTTGAATTTGTACGGGTTGTATATTTCTGATTTTAGCCCATGGAAAAAGATTAGTTAATGTGCAGTATATAATATAGCTTTATTTATGACCTATTACTGCAAGGCAACAAAAGAAGAATGGGCGTTAGCTTGACATACATATGTCTAATTCCACATGCCAAAAAGAATATTTGAGATCGACCCTACTGATGTAGTATGAGAATGTCATCTATATTTTAGTGAAGATACGCATCTTTCTTCGTTAATGTATTACAGTTTCTTGCATTGAGGCAAAACCTAATATTCCAGGGGTTTCAAAATACTGTTTAATTTAAGCATATTGTCGATTTGCTGGCAAGTCTATACTGGAACAGACATTATCCAATGGTTCCGGCTATTGGATAATGTCTGTTATTTACGTATTCAGCACCCTGAACCAATTTGATAAAATGTGCGTCCTAAACCTTTCTCCTCGAAAGTATCGATTTTTTTTTATACCAGCATTCAATCCATAGCATTGCTCTTCTGTCATCTCATCAGGTATCAATCGGTGATCAGTAATCGGAAAGGTAAATCTCCTCGAGCTCCACTAGCTAGATTGAATTATCTCCAAAAACCTAGGCCTAAATATAGGGCTTGGTCAATATACAAAACAAGTTTGTTTTGCATTGTTGAAAATTCGACATTCACTTCCACACTTCCGAGGATAGATTCTGTAGTGGCATCATCGAAAATAGGCTTAATCTCCAAAGCTACACTTTGAAATGAGATGCATGCCCCTTAGTTGTTCAGCAACCTCCCCCCAATTTGATTGGATGTCTTTCAAGGTAAGTGCTTCCAAAACCTTTCTCGAAAGTATCGAATTATTTTTATCGGTGATCAGGGGCCGTAATGTCAATTATCCGGCTCGTAGTACGTCTGGAGCTAGATCGAACAATCTCCAGAAATCAATATCTAATATAGGGTTCCAAATAACAAAGTTGTAATGCATTGTTTAAAATTCGATATTCATTAAACACTCCTGATGATACGATGCTGTAGTGACATGATTGAAATAGGCTTAATTTCCAAAGTTAACTCCTCGATAAGTTACCAATATCCTCATCCTTATCAGAATTTTCGAAGCACCAGTATCCAACACACCTTTAAAAACTTTTTCCTTTAATTTGATTTCACATATAGTAAAGGGTTCTTCAATGTGGTACCTGAAGGACTTAATGTTGTTATTGCATTTTTTAATTGTCTATGGCAGGGACGTAACCGGTCGGTTATCCCAATGCGAACTTTCGTATAGCTATCTTTCTTACATGCTACAGTGCATATTTCACGATTTCTTTAATGTCTACATTAACATTATATATTTGTATAGTTTTACCTTGTTTTTTGTTTATTATCAGAATTTTAGATCTCGACTCCTAGCTAGATTGAATTATCTCGAAAATCTATGACTAAATATAGTGGTTGGTGCAGATGCAAAACTAGTGTGTTCTGCATTGCTAAAAATTCGATATTCATTCATGAAGCTGTGAATGGGATACGTTACAAAACACGACTTATTTTTCTGCTTGCTATGCAAACGAATGGCTGATACTGTTTCTGGGTTCTTCTCCGGTCGATATAGGTCTTCGAACAGATGTTTATCTTTGATGATTTCGATCACTTGCCTTGCTGGGCGATGCACGAATGGTATTGACATGAAAGCCCCATTACCTAGGACAGGGAGTGATTACCGAATGTAACACAAGAACTATTCCAAGAATATAGCGATGCTTTGTGGAAGACCTATGCTCCCATGATGAGTAAAAGGACAAAACCTTTTAATAATATTTTAACTTTGTTTTATGATTTCTTCAAATTATTTACATTTTCTTTGAATTTCAAATTTTCAGTTTCAGAATTATTCCCCTCCTCTGTTTTTTTTCTTACTCTTTTCCTGCATGGATGACAAAATTGCTTAGGGTTTCTATCAGCTGATTATTATATTTCAAGTCCATTGATAAACCAAAACCAGTGTCGTTGTATTACATCATTTTGTGTTGTTTATTTCAATGTTGTGAGATAACAGCTAAAGCTTTATTGCTCACATTACCACCACTAACTGTAAATGCTCTCTTTCCCTCTCACTTACAATCAACCCTAAATGATCGATAAATTCAAATTTATTTTGTATGCCAGGGATGAGTCGGCATTCCACACGACCACACTGGCAGAGCTTAACGAAAATATTTTACGCAAAAGCTCTTCTCCTCATAAAGAAGGTGTGTTCGGTGCGTGAGTTCGCAGCTTTATGCGTCAACACGTCATAGTGGGTATGCTGCTTGACATTTACATTTCGAAACAAAAACATCACGCCACCCGTCACTATCAGCGGCCGCAAAAACGATAAACATATGAACGCGCACGAAGTATCGTCGTAGTGTTTTTTTTTTAAATTAATGGCAGAGAAAATATAGTGGCTGTTATTGTGCCGCTATTTAGAATACGACAGCATACGGAAATAGAATGAAAGAAACAATATAAAAAAAGAGAAAAAAAATAGAAGTCGTCATTGAGAAGATTTTCGGCATGTTCTTTAAAAATATTTTTTTTTGTATTTGTTTATCTTTTTTTAAGGTCTTGTATTACAGTAAAATTGTGGTTTGTTTAGCTATATCTCATCTTCGATTAGCAATGAATTTGAAAAAAAAGGTTAAAGAACGGCAACATATTTAAATACACTGTTTAACAGAAACATATATGCGATATAAAATGGTTGTATATCAGAAGATTTATTTGATGAAATTTCAATACAAGAGCTTGTGGGGTTTTCATATGGAAATGCCTTATATTGTGAGCTGTCGTTTTAGTTCGGACCAATTAGAGCATAAACCCGAATTATATAGTTAAAATGCTATAATTTTTTTCTTAAACATAAAAAACATTTTAATCACACATCTTTAAAAAATCAGGTACAGCTTCACATATTTCTATGGAGAAATATAAGGGAATAACTTTTCTGGTTTATAATTTCTGTCCTTATAATTTGCTCTATGCCAGAAAAAAATCTTTTACAGGGTACCGTCGTCGCTACAGCAAAAATACTTTTGAGGGCATACGAATATACACGAGGATATAAATTCCCTTTCTCTCCACCACTTTAATGGGCCCCTTTTTCGATCGAGTTACTCCCTATTTATATATTTATCCAATTCTCTAATGCCCGCTGCTTTGTTGATGTTGTCAGAGCTCATAATCTGATCAGTTTCCTGATCGAAAGAGTTACGTATTCTCTACAACACAAAGACATGCGAATGAGGGCATACGAATACACACGCGGATATAAATTATTTCTCTCTCTTCCATTCTAATGGGTCCTTTTTCGATCGAGATTCTATTCATTAATATATTTGTCCAATTCTCAGTTCATAATCTGATCAGTTCCTGATCGAAAGTGGACCAAAATTCACACGTTTTGTCAGCCGTGGTCTTGATAGCAGGTGGTTTTCTTCGTCGCTCTCAGTGTTGTGAAATATATTAAAGCCCTTACGTCATATACGTGTTTGGAATCCCTTTCTTTTAAATTTTGGATCCAGAATTGTGTTCTCTGCATAAATGACATTTCTTTCAAAATTCTTCCAAAACGGGCTTGGAGCTCTCTTCCCATTATTGTAAAAATTTGCCGATACTTTTTCGTTGGTGGAGGAACTTTATTTAAAATATTGCAAACAACCATCACTTTTGAGAGACTTAAAATCCTTTAGGAACATACCTCTACGGCAACTTCATAAAAGGGCTTTGAAATAGCAAATGCTTCTTTAAGGACGTCCCACTCATCCAAAAGTAATAATTCTGGTCGGGTCAGAGATATAGTGGAAATTATTGAGTATTTAAAAAATAGTATACGCTTGCTCTACCATCACATATGTGGAGTTCTATCTTGTTGGGACCGACTGATTTAACTTTAGTTTGGGAAGAGCAATCATTTGCTATCAGTCTATCAGTTTTTTGGAATCCTTGGGTCTCCATCGGAAGTGGTCCAAAATAGCTCTTACTCTTACCAAAGTATCCTTGATTGTTCTTAGACCAGATTCAACGATTAAATTTTCCCAGTCGTATTGCAGACGTTATGTTCGCAGCATTGTCACTCACCACTAATGTTATTTTATTTTCAATCTTAAAATTTGCTATCAATGACTTTAAAAATCTCGTAAAATTATCTTTTAATTCCTCGAGGATATTTCGATATTTCAAATCTTCGTGTTCATTGGATTTACTATCATGATAACGACTCCAAACATACCGCTGATATTGTCAGAGTTTAGCTGCTTTATTATGTCCGGACGTGAACTTCAGGAGGAGTGGCGAAATTAAAATTGTATATGCTCATGATGGACTAACAAAAACTAAAACAAACATTTTTCTAAAATAACTTTCATAAATTTAAGATTTTTTCATTAGTTCGTAAGTCATATGTAGATTTCTGCCTTCGCTTATTTTTTATGAAACAGAACTGAATTATTATTATTATTATTATTTTAAGTTCTTAGACTCGTAGAATTGGATTATGGTAGAGGTTATAACAAGAGAACTGACATAATAATCATAAAAGCAATCCAAAAAATAATCAGACTTTTAATATTATTCAATGCATAAAAATAAAAATTCGTTTTGTTGCACAGTGTAGAATGTTTTCTTAATAAGATTTATAATTTAAGCAAAAAATCGCCGATGCCGGTTTTGAGGGTTAACTGAAAGTGTATAATTTTAATTGGTCTAAACCACAAAAATGTTGTTTATAAATAATTCTAAAACTCTAAGCATTTGGTTTAGTATATTTTATATCGAATACGAGTGCAAATGTAGAAAGTGAACAAAACACATCATTTAAACAGTTTGAAAAAAGTAACCAAAATATATTGTGCAATAATATTAAAACAGGTTAACTAATAACGTCATGGAAATATTAACTCTTCTTCCAGAGTCCGACGGCATTCACTAGTGTTTAATTACAATTACCATCGAACCTCAAATTATAACCGTTTAAAATTGCTTAATAGCGAAGCTTTGTATTATTTTATCTATTTGAAAATGTGCGCGAATGCACACACACAATGACGCTTTCAAGCGTAATATTTAACAGTTAATATAAACCGAAATAGTAATCGAAATACAAAACAAAAAGATGGGAATATAAAGAAATAAACAACAACAAAACACAACTCGCCACATTTGTATGTCAAGTTCAACGGGTTTGAAGATGTTTGAAAGCCAACGCAAGCAACTCTCCATCAAACGAAATGTAAAGTGAAAGTGAACGAACCAACGACGAAAGCATGCCTATGCAAGTGAAGTGAAAAGCAACAGCAAGAAAAAAATGTTTGAATCAAACTGCATTCAGTCAGATAAAGTCCGCTAAAGCCAATCATTCATACATTTTTGTCTGTTCATTTGGTGAATGACTTGTTGGTCGGATGCATTCGCTGATAGGGTTTGTGTTCGATTGTCGTCGGCCTAAGGGGTGAAAGTATGCAACATATTCGTATTTTAAATGATTTCAATGGTGCATACCAAAAATGGTTAATTAAAATTAGCTAATAAACCTTCATTGTCTCTAAAGGGAAATACCGGTTGGTGATAATTATTTTCGGCAACTACATTTGGTAATGATACGCACAACGAAACAAATCTATCTCTAGAAATTCGCTTTTCGCTCACAGTATTTCCATTTTATTAGAATACAGTAGATATCGTATATAAGTACTTCTCATATAAGAAAAAATCGCATATAAGGAAGATTATCAAAAACACCGAGCTTATACTTTCTTATATCCGATAATTCCACATAAGAAAAAAACGTATATAAGAAAGAAATCTCCGGTTTTTATTGAGTTTCTTATATCCGATATGTACTGTATATTGGTGATGTCAGCCGATTTTGAAATTTTCCCGTGGAAAGTAAATAATAGTTCCGTTCCAGAACCTAAAAGAATCTACTCATTTTACATGTTTTGCAACTTTTTACTCGAAACCCGTTCCTCAAAACTGGTAAAACATTGAATCAAATTAAAGAGAGCACAAAACAAAATGGCGTTCTCTTTGTGAACTTTTTACTCGAGAAATTTGGCCGAGTAAAAAGGGTAAACAGGAATGCTGTTATGTTGATTTGCCATCTTTTTGCCATCTAATTTTGGCATATTTACTAGATTTGCGTTTTCGAACTTTTGAAATTATTTTAAACTCTGAGAGCAATTTTGAAATGTTTCCCTTTTACTAGATTTACTATTAAAAAAGTACTGGAACAGACCAAATGCAAACCAGCTTTTTAAATAAAGTAGTACTTTTGAGAGTTTAAAAGCTACACGGACTTTTCACTATTTCTTAAGGTTTCAACTGCATAGAAAAATGAGTATAGCCTCAATATAGCGAAACGGATCTATTTTCGGTATTTGGTAGGCTATAGTCTAATTTTCAATGTAAAGAGACTCTAAAGTGGCTATTCGGGTTCATGAAGATTGAACATATCGTTGTAGACGAAGTTAAGTTCGGCCCAACCAAATGAGGATGACAATCAAAATAACTTGAATATACCGAAATAGACGTGAGAAAAAGATGGTCACCTAAAAGTGGGGCTAGCGTTTTATGGGGCTACACCAACATTCATAATGTTGGGTAGTGAAATCATTTTTAGTACAGCGATGTGGATGGTACCGTTATATGGGTACTACACTCAATAGTAATAATTTTTAGTACAAGTATGTGCTATACAATAGAAACCCAAAATACAAAATTATAAAAATCCAAAAAATACCGAATATAGGGGGTACCGTTATATGTGAGCTACCCTGAAATTTGAGTCAATATTAATAATTTTTGGTACATGCATGTGATATGCAATGATAACCCAAAATATCAAATTACAGCCAATTCGGTTGAACCATATTTCTAAAATCTCCAAAATACGGAATATTGAGAGCTGTATTTATAGGGGGCTAACCTGAAACTTGCAACAATATTAAAAAAAAAAAACAAAAACACAAATTTGGTTGAAATATGTGTCCAAAATACAGAATATTGGGTGGTATCGTTATATGGGAGGGGTACTCTAAAACGTTGACCGATAAATTCCATTTGCAATACCAAATATTCTAGGAGTACTACCAATGTCTGTGCAAACAAACAGACATCGGACATGAGTAAATCGACATAGCATTTTATTCTGATCAAGAACTTTGTGGGGTCTCCTGTAAATATTTCGTAGTGTTGCAGGGTATAAAAACTGTACGAATGTGCTCGGTTATTGATCGTAGAGTTAATGGTGGCATCAACAAACGTCCGAAAAACAAACATTGCCAATAAACTTAGAATTTTCGAGGCATTGCCAAAAAGAATAAAGAAAATAATAAATATAACCAAACCTGATTTTGGTAATGTGTATAATAAATTCGATACAGTGTTGACGTAATACAAACAAACAAAAAGGTTGTTTTGTTAATTTTTTAATTGTCAGAAATTTAAATGATTTATAAAATTTATAAAAATTGCCGAAAGTGTATATGAAAGCCACATCGACATTACGTTTCCACACACTTTATTTAATACTGAACTCCGTAAGATTGTCTCCATCTAAAAAACTGTATGAGGTTGGTGCACCATTTGCAGGAAACATATGGGAGCTACATCGATTTCGACAAAACTATGAACATCAGACAAACTCGTGTCAATTGAACGCACGTGGGGTAAACAACAATAAAAATGTTGTGCTTAATATCATCTCACTCGGTTAATAAAAACCGACCTGTTTTATGTTTGTCTATCCATGTATTATTGCATGGACTGAAGTTGGCAGGACAGGTGGAGGACACGCATGAATCGATTTATTCTTAATAGTAACTATGCCTGTTATAAATATACATACACACAAAGATATAATATAATACTCAGCACCACAGTGAAGAGTAAAGAATAATAAAGACTGCATCGATATATGAGCCAAACAAAAATGACGAGTTTTTTATACCTTTTTTTTTGTTAAAAAGTGCAATGTTTTTTAATTTCATAGCCATAGCTTTGAACGTCTAAGTCATTCTCTTAAGTTTTTTTATACCCTTCACCATAGTATGGAGGGTATATTAGTTTTGTTTTTTCCGTTTGTAACTCATCGAAATAATCATTTCCGACCCTATAAAGTATAAATATTCTTGATCAGCGTAAAATTCTATGACAATTTAAGCATGTCCGTCTATCCGTCTGTCTGTTGTAATCACTCTAGCCTCTAAACGAATTGAGATAGATCTCCAACATTTTGCATAGAGCCGTCTTTTGTCTGCAGGCAGGTCAAATTCGAATATGGACCATTTTTTCTGCTGACATTTGTATTTAGTGTACATAATGGTTTACATAAAGCTGTTTGTAGAATTATCGGTATAAGTTTTTTTCTGGTATGTTCCCTATATTTTCATTTCAAGTATCTGTCAGTAAACAATGGTGGATGGTATCCAAAGTTCGGCCCGGCCGAAATTAACGCTTTTTATACCCTTCACCACACTGTGGTACAGGGTATTATGTATTTATGCAAATGTTTGTAACAGGCAAAAGGAATCGAGATAGACACATGGTTCCTTTTGAGTCGATTTATTTCTGATCCGAATTGTATGAAATTTGGCATAGGTCACATATTTGGCCCAGGGACGAACCCTATTGAAATTGGGAAAAATCGGTTCAGATTTAGATATAGCTCCCATATATATTTTCGTCCGATTTAAGGTAAATGGTGTACCAAAGTCCCTTAATATCATTCGATTTGCAGGAAATTTGGTACAGCGTACTGAATTAGGTGTATAATGATGTGTGTTAAGTTTCCTGAAAATCGGTCCAGATTTAGATATAACTCCCATATATATATTCGTCCGATTTAATGTAAATGGTGTACCAAAGTCCCTATAAATCTTTCGGTTTGCACGAAATTTGGCACAGCGTTCTGAATTAGGTATAGAATGATGTGTCTTAAGTTTAAGATTTGCAGAAAATTTGGTATTGTGTACTGAATTCGGTCTAGAATGATGTGTGTTAAGTTTCGTGAAAATGGGTTCAGATTTAGATATATATGTTTATATATGTTTTTTTCCAATTTTATGCAAATTGCCACAAAATTTTGTACAATGAACTGTAGTTAATATAAGTTAATCTCTGGCAAGTCTCATTGAAATCGGTTTAGATTTGAGATTTATGATTTAGATTTATATGAGTATGTTCCTTCGAGGGAACATTTACATACAATTGTAAGGATAATATGTACGATACTACTTTCCTTACTGGTTTCACTTGTTAATTTTCAGTTACAAATTAAAATTATTTTGTTTTTCAATTTTCAGTTAGAAATCAAAATGGTGACTTTATTTTCTACATCTAGATTATTTATTGATTTCTTAATTTCAATTTGTTGTTATTTTTAAGTGATGTTTTCGCCATATTAATAAATGCATTTATTATCGGATATTGATTGGCAATCGATATTTTATCAACACCCGCACAATGATAGAGCGTGGATTTTTTTTATTAAAGTACAAAACAATCATATAACAATTCAAAATTGTTTTATTTTGTTTCAGTGACTCAGTTTTTATTGATTATCCCTTTTCCAGACATCGTCAATTTCGATTAATTTCAAGTGGTTTTCTTTATTTTTTTTATTATTTTTTTCATTGCACCTAACAATGCGTTTAATAAATTAGCTGCAAAATTCAAAATGGTCTCAAGCACAGATTTTGTTTCATAATGAGTTTTTGATTGGTGGTAAAATTAGAGATGATATCAAGATGATTAAGAAAATTCAAACTAAAATGCGAGATTCAAATTTACCATCTAACATTTTTTTATTGCTATTACAAATTTTTGGAAAAAATTACTCTAGTCCACGATTTCAAAATAATAATATTTTTATTTAAATTATATAATTTAAAAACATGCCGAAGAAATATTATTCAATTTGAATACAATTTTTTAAAGTTTGATATAAGTGCAAAATAAAAGTTTTGATTAAAAAATATATTTCTTATTGGATTTTGTGTCCCTCCATTCACATTCAATTTTATGAAAATCACATCATGCAAACCACTGTATCAAATGTTTATAATTTAATATTGCACCCAAAAATCGAACAAGAACAACAACAAAATTATAGGGGTGCAGGTAAATGACACATTAAGTGTTATTTTTGTTTCTTGACTTAAATGACCATCATAATGTATTTTTATTTTATTTTTTATCACATTTTGATAATCTTTAAATAAAATATACCTACATACAATATAATATACACATTTTTTATTATTTTTAAGTTTTGTTTTTATTGTGTTGACCCCAAAAGATTTCCTCGAGGAGAATTCTAATAAATTTTGCTATTGTCTTCATTTTTTTTCGAGGAAGTAATTACCCATATTGAACTTTTAATCTTTCTAATACAGAAAGTGACGTCAAATTTGTTATTATTGTTGTTTAGAATTATCACACCCATAAACCAAGATTACTTCGATGATACCTCAATGGAAAAACATATGACATTTTATAAATAGAATTGAAATTGTATAGTAAATTATCATTAGATTATGTTAAATAAGTACGTATGTTATGAAATCAATTACAAGTTAAAGTGGTGATAATGAATCATATAATTGTTTACATTTTAAGAATGTATTATTGTTTTTTATTTGTGTAAAATAGACAAACTGATATACAAATTTCTATGAAATTGAAAAACGACCTACAAAAAATCTTGACCTTTCTCAATGACGACATAGAGCTCTTTAAACATGTATATGTTCTATATTAAGGGCATCCTTATAGGCCCGTATTTAGTTTTGGCAACCTATGAAGTGTGATATATTGAGGGCTATAGAAAAGCTTTTAAAAAAATCTACAATTCAAATACTGATTTGGGTCAAAAATAATTTTAGTGCAGATATGTGGTGGTAGGTTATGAGAATCCAAAATACCAAATTACATCCAATTTAATTGAAAAACGTGTCAAAAATCCCCATATTTTAAGTACGGAAAAGAGCTATTAAATGAGAACCCAAAATAATGAGTCAATATTAATAATGTTTGATACTGAAATGTGTTTTCACATGAGAACGCAAAATGCAGAATTACAGTCAATTCGGTTGGAAAACGTGTCCAAAATCCCATAATACCGAGTATTTGCGGGTGCTGTGGGGGCTACCCTGAAACTTAGGTCAATGTTCATAATTTTTGGTACGGATACGTGTTATTTAATTAGAACCCAAAATACCAAATTACATCCAATTTGGTTAGAAAGCGTGTTAAAAATCTCCATAATACCGAATATTTGGGGGTACCGTTATATGGGGCTACACCAAAACGTTAACCGATATACCTCATTTGAATACCAAACATCCTATGAGTAATAACAAAGCAAGTACAAACTATCAAATTTCAATATTTCGATTTCAAATATTACGATCTCTATCGTGATTTTAACAAACAAATGGTAACGTATAAACCGAAATAGAATTTTATTCTGATCAAGAATATATACTTTATGGGGTCTCCAGTGCATATTTCGATGTGTTGCAAACGGAATGACAAATGCTAGACGAACTGGTTTTCATTTCAAATATATGTTTTGGATTTAATCCAGTTTCATCCGAAAAACTCGGATGAATATTTGCAAGACATTGCAACCAAAGCTCAATCATTCCAATGAAAACGTCTAGAAGAGCCAAAGCCGAAAAAACACGTCAAGTTCGATGAAATGCGATTTCTTCGACTGACATAGTTCGGAGAACCACGACTTCTTGCCACTACGTCGTACGATCAATAACGAACACTATCTTGAAGTTATGTATGTGCCCTTTGCGTGAAACAATTCGTCAAAAAAACGCACAGAATTGTTGGAAAAATACAATCATGGACTTTGCACCCTGATAACGCACCTGCAAACACATTGATTCTGTTGCGTGTGTCTTTTTAGCCATAAAGAAAACCGTTATCATACTCCCCCGCTTACCTTGCTATGACTGAGGAGACCAAATAAATTTAAAATAGGCTACCCAAAAAATGCGTTCCAAAGTGTTTCGAGTGCTTGCTTAAAAGTGGACAAGTAAAAAAATAACAGTTGGACAAGATAGACCCAATAGGAATAGATGTGTTTGCTTCGCCTGATCACATTCTATGCCTGTTGTGTGCTCATGTTCAGACACAGAATTTGATTCTCCTCCTGTTTCGGAAGATCCATTTTTCTTGTGTGCTTGTTGCGATACCCTCGAATACATATGTGAAGACACCTAGGGATGCTGTAGTTAGTTAAGTGTTTGATATTGGTCATTTTATACACTTCGTAATGGATTGAACCTTCATCTGAATGATGGTATTGTGATTTGGCAGAAGAAGTGGAATTTAAGTTCCTGGTTCTTTAATGAAGAGTCTCAGTAGCGTCCTTTCCTTTCCGAGAGCCATTTGTGTAATAAGAGTTACATGAAGCCATTTGTTCTAGTGTTAAGTTGTTTCAGATATTCGATCGGACTCAAAAGTGTTGTTAGCCTGTACTAACAACATAGCCATATCCATTGGTTCAAAATAGTTTTTTTTCTGGCCAAAAGTTTGAACCTTTTGAACGAATAAATATATTTTTATAACTAATATGGGGTCAAGCCGAAAACATGGGGTAATATTGATGATTTTTGTTAAAGGATTTTCTACCTAGTGAGAATATAAATTTAAAGAAAATTTGTTTGAAACCACACCGCAACCCTAAGCAGTCACAATTGTTGGTAGGAATATTTGCTACAACATTATATCTGGCTAATTCGTTTGAAAAATGTGTCAAAAATACCGCATATTGGAAAATTGGGAACTCTATCGAGCTTTCAAAGGACTGACGGACATGGCATTGGTGTTACAAAATTCACATATGTATTTTCCAAATAATTTCGATATAAATGCTACTACAATATAACCAACCGAATGTTTTACATTGTATATGATTGTTCTAAAACATATATAAGTAAATAAGAAAAAACGAGATCAACACATAACAAAGAAGAAAAAAAAAACATAAAAACAAAATATAAAAATTAAAACGAAAAAGAGTTTATGTGCCATAGAAACCTCCAACACCAGCAAACAATACACACACTCCACAGTTGTCATTCTCACTTTCTCTGACAAGAAACAAGTATTTAAAGTTTTATGAATTGCATTCATAAAATGCAGAAATCCCGACATTTCTGAACGCTATTCATATAAACTGCGAATTATTTTTACTGTTTTGCTTTCGAATGGGTAAAGTTTTTTAATTATATTTTTAGGGATCTAATTTAGGTGTTCCCCAACCTGCCTACATTTTTGTAACGCTAGACCGTCTTGGTTTCCGTTGACCTATTTACTATCGAATCCCACAATTAAAAATCGGTTACAAAAATGGGGTTTTGAAAGGAAAATTGATTCGGAAGGTCGAAATGATGCTTTATTGGTATTTTTATTTAACTTTCTTATCTATGATGATTTTAACTTCATTTGATATGAAGCGGGACGTCGTTGTCTGACCCAGCTGCTTTTAATGATGAGAAGCTTTTCATTGCAAAGAAGCATTCTCGTGCAAATCTCACCACGAAGGGTTAAGAGTCACGTTGAAATTTAATTATTCTGAAAGATTAAAGTTATCCTTTGTCATAATTTTTAAATGCGAACATTGGCTAATTATAAATGTTATTATTTATACACAAGGAAATTATTCATTCATTGGGTTTTTAATGATTAGAAAAAAATAGCGAACATCTGTTGCATTTTTTACAATCTATATAAAGAAGTAAATATGTGTACGTATTTATATACATAATAATAATTTTCAAGATTGACAGTTTCGATTAGAAATCCAGAACATACCAATAATCGGTCAAATAGAAACGCAATACAATGCGTATTTTTTCTTTTGTATATAAACACTTGCACTTTTTTCACGGCTAATGGCAGAATGCAAAAAAAAGTCAAATGAAGTAAATAATTTTATGACCAAGGTTGGATTTGCCGATTGACCGATTAATACGTACGCCACGAAACAATAACAACAAAGGGAACAAAACAATTGTTTTATGACATCAATTGAATTAGATGGATTATTTAGTTAATCTATTGTTAACATTTCAACAAAAAAAGTTCTTTCCAATTTTTATTATTTTGTCTTATCTTTATGGTCAACACATGGGCCTATTTGCTTCGATTCGAATCGATTTCGGCACTATGTTTCTAAATATATTTATGTATGTATGCTTTCAGGAAATTGTATAATGCTGTGGGGCTTGGCCTATCTACACGGGGGTCCACTTAATGTTGTAGAAAATTTGCGTGTTTTCATAACACACTTGGCCCATATCTGGACTTGATAATCTGACATATATATAAATATATATGCGAGCGCATTATTGCCAATGTGATATGTGACAATTATCTAACGCGCGAACTTGTTTTGTTTTTTTTTATTTTCTACTCGGAACATGTGAACGTAAATAAAAGTGCTTCTCTTCCATTCAAAAAAGAAATTCGTAATTTAGCGATAATAAATAAATTGAATTTTCGTAAATATTCGGACTTGCGAATGTGTGATTAGAATTGACATTCAAACGGGTTGCTTTTGAAAAAATTATAAAAACAACCATCATTTGAAATTAGACCGTGGCAAGTGAATGAAGCAAAATAAAAAGTTCTATGAAAAAGAATTTGAAAAAAAGAACTGAATTATAATTAAAACTTTCTTCGTGAAAATTTTACAAAAATTAAATTAATACAATGTTTTATAAACTATATGAATATATTTTGATATTTTTCGTTTTAATTGTCATCAAATTTAAAATCGCAAAATGCTTGCAAACGGTGAGTTGGTGAAAAATTTGAAAAAAAAAAATTAAATAAAATAACGACTGAAGAACTTATTTTCAAATTATTTCGTGAGTGTAATGTATAAATATAATATTGAATATATTATCGATATATTTTTCTAAGACCAATAACATTAAAAAAAGTGCAAATAAAAACATCCTTTTGGCAAAAAAATCAACACGAATTATTAAAAAAAACTTAAAAAAACGTATGTAAAATTAATTGGACTTTTGGTGAAAGAGAAACGTTTGGATATTTTATACTTAATACTTAACTCTATTAATACTTAACCGAGTAGTTTTAGCAGATTTGACTGAAACTTTATTTTTTGTTTGGTGTATATAACAATTATATTTTATATTAATACAAATGTGTTCAGGATTTGTATCAATCTGATTTTCTATGTTTTTAATGGATCGAATATTCATTGGACTTTTTTAATAATTAAATAAATTTAGTTAAACCAATTCGACATTAAAAGGTAAGCTTTTAGATTCCAGATTATGACAAGAGAACAACATAATTTTGAAAAAAAAAATGACTTTATTTTAATAAATTATAGATGGATGATCGAACTTGAAGTCAATATTTGTATTTTTTATTAATTTTAAATATTTCGTAGTTAATTGAATTTCATCAATTAATTTCAAAATATTACAACAATAAATACAAATACTGACCTCAAATACCTTCTTATAATTTATTATCATTCGAAAGGTCAAAAATCATAAAAATAATTATTTTACATTTCAAAAATGGACAAAATTATTAATAGAGCCATAATTAGAAATTTCTGATCTAGTTTTATTAAAAATTTGACAAATTTTCTGATGTCATCAAAGCCCTACGGTTAGCAGTGTATTCTTCTTGGAAGATTCTGGAAGATAACACGTATAATTTATTTGATTTGACTTGTAAATGAAGTTTTTAATACCAATTTTGTCCCATTTAAAGTAATCTTCCTTGTAATTTTTCAAGATTTTAAATGGGCTGGTAAATCAATACTAATGCTTGTGGAGGTTTGTAACTTTGAACATATATAATTGAAGATTTAAAAGAGAAGAAAAATAATTTACAAAAAAAATTTGTTATTGTTTTGTTGTTGTTTTTTGTAATTAAAGAAAAGTCCTTATTTTTGATGGCGGGCATGATAACTCCTCACTGGAACATCGGAATCCGAAAATTCCAACGGTGTTAATTAATATATAGACTTCGCTCTAAAATTAACAAAATGGTGGACCTTTGAAAAAATATTTTTGGAAAATCGCCGATTTTTTACCAAAAACCAAGTTAAAAAATAAGGAAGATCTTCACCGATTGGCTTTATCCTAGTTCATACGAGAGCTATACACTCCCAGAGAAAAGTTGCAAAATTTGGAACCGATTGGATTATTAGTTTTTGAGTTATCGTGCCCGCCATTCGCAAAAAAATGTTTAGAGAAAAACTCGTTTAAAGTTTAAGAAGCCCTTCAGTCGTCACTTGATGTTGACACAATAAATCGGATATATCTTCAAGAGTTCTTGAGATTTTCACTTGAAATTTTGTAGGAACATTGTTTAATTAGTGTAGATTCGAATTATATCAACAACAATTTTGACCCCGAGAATGGAGGGGGGTCCCCTTAATGTAATCTTCCTTAGATACAATTCACTTATGCCAGCATTGTTGCCCATACTCGAAACACTGTTTCGATTTAGCTTTGACCAAAAATTCAGGCACAGGCAATGTGTGAGATAGACCGTTATCATGGTGCAAAATCCATAATTAGGGTTTCCAAAATGCTGTTATATTTGACGAATTGCTTCTCACACAACTTCACGGTAGGATTATTCTTTATTGCCCTTACGATCTTGGTCATCTTCTCGGTCTTCCTTAGACTGAACGTGTGTTCTTCTCATAGCAGACTCACCAAAGGTCACACTCAACTTTTCAAATGTCCTTGCACATTTAATTACATTGTTTGTACTTTAGACTTATGGTAATTATTAGACCCTATATTCAGTAAGAATATCGGTACTCTCCTTCTGGTACCTCGTCCGAAAATAAATTTAAAATATAATTTGAACAGAGAATCCATTTTGAACGAAACGTTGTACAATCTAATATTCTGGTAACTCTCCTATAAAATGCTCAGATGTATGCTGAAAGCAAGTAATCGCGTCGTTAAGTTTGTGAATCTATATCGAAGAAAATTGTTGTCAAACGAAATTATACACATTAAAATCGACAAATGCCGAATTAAAGCCATTTCGGTTGCAATAGCTTCTTCACAATAACAACCAGTAAAGAAAGTTCCAAATTTGGATGGGATTTGCGTGAACTCAGAAGAAAATATAGAGCGGTTATATCTAAATCTGCATACATTTAAAAAATCCGATACATGTTATACTAGGTTCAATTTGGTACGTTGTGCACAAATTCGTCCCAATCGGAAAACTAAAATTTGAAAAAGATGAAATGCGATGAAAATATATATGGAAGCTATATTTAAACCAGAACTGACGAAAAACATAGGCAGCTCTGTACACAAAATTTAACACACTAAATTCATTCTAGACTAAATTCAATATGCTAAATTAAATATCGTGCAAATCGAACAGGATCTATGATGTACCATTAAAATAAAATCAGACAATAGGGAGCTATATTCAAATCTGAATCGATTTTTACAAACTTAATGCACATTACACTAAACACCAGTCAATACCCTCTGCCATACTTCGTGTATACCAAAAAAAAAAAAAAAATGACTCTTTGGTGCACTATTTACATCGAATCGGACGAAAAAATATATTTAAGATATTTCTAAATCTGAACCGATTTCAACAAAATATAACACACAACATTCAATACTCAATTCAATACGCTATGCAGAATGGCGTACCAATCGGGAAAATCAGTGGGGTTCGGTGCACCATTAATATAAAATGGGACGAAAATATATATGGGAGCTATATTTAAATCAACATAACTTCGCATACATCTATCTGGGCCTAATTCATTTCGCTGTGCAATGTTTTGTCCCAATCAGATAAATATTAGGAGTTTGGCGCATCATTTACCTAAAATCGGCAAAAAATATATATGCGATCTGTATCTAAATCTGAAACGATTTTCTCCAATTTCAATTAGTTAATGTGGTTAATACGGTCTCTGACAGATATTTTGAGGAGTTACAAATGTAATGGGTTGGTGGTCTATTTTTGGTGGACCTATGGAGAATTTACTGTGCCAAGGAATTTCGAAAAATCCGCTTACATCCGACACAGGATCCAACACAAATTTGTAAGTCGATTTCATCAGCGTTAAATTTGAGTTCTCTTTGCAAAATTTTTGGAACTTTTGTGATTATGTTGAAGATAAACAACTATGCCAATGGACTAAAGGCTTTATTGTTTAAGTTTTTTTTTTCAAATCGTTCTAAAGAATAACATTTTCATTCTATGACGTATATATTTTCCCCAAGAAGTTGCCCAAATCTGAATTAAGATATTTTGTACTTTATTCTCGGTTTCCAAAAATCATTTTTTTCTTTTTATTTTATTATATAACACTCTACCTTAAACGAACTTTTTGCCAAAAAATTGGGTTCATGGCCCATAGTGCGGAAATTATGCCCGTCGTTGAGAAGAAGGACTTTTCGTTAATTACATGTCTTCAATACAATGCCAGTCCATTTGTCAGCCACTTGAAAATCATAAAAATTTTATTAAATCGGACTCATCTCCGCTTATTGGATTTCTTATAATTTTTATTACAAACATATTGATATACGATGATCTGACAGACATAGAGTAGCCTGAACAATTGAGTACCTATTGCACTTTAAACTTTTAAGCAAAAAAAAAATATTTTACGACATATATCTTTACTACGGGCAGCTAATTGCCAAAGTAATTACCGATAAAAGAAGATAGCACTTTCGGCAAAATTGAAATTTATCGGCAAATTACCAAATTCTGATAAGTATTTGATATATTGACAGGGTATTATGCGGAAAAATGTTGGTCATAATTGTGTTATCATTTAATGTAGCGAAAATCTGTGTCGAATTTTTTATGGAGCTAAGGAATTATGTACATAATTGGAGTACAGCCGAATTTTCATAAGTCGAATTTTGTTTAAGACAGTAGCACCAAGGACACAAATTATAATAAATCCATAACTCGAAGTCACTCTAAGAAGTCACTGGGGTAATGGTGGTTCGAGCTATGTAAGTTCGTTCTCTTCTAGTCTCTTTCAAATAGAGGAAATATAAACTCTATGAACTAGATTACCCAATACTATTACATATGTACATACAAATAGAAAAAATGGGATTTAATATATGGGTAAAATAATAATAATAATAATATTGTGCTCTTAAAAATAGTATATCTATATTTAACGTGGTCTTAGAAAAATACTACGAAGTGTTATAAAAAAATAATAATAATATTCTTTTGAAATCAGTATGTAATGGACCATTTATTTTTTTATTTCAGGAACATTACATTCTTGAACGTGAATATCCCCTGGAAAGACATCGCATAAAAACCGAAGATGGTTATATATTAACGGTACACCGGATACCACACTCACCGGAACATTCACCACACACGCTGCACCATGAATTCCTGCATCACACCACACCAGGCGACAACCGTTATTTGCCAAGTCGCAAACCTGTTATTCTATTACAACATGGTTTTGGTCTTAGCTCTGAAGGTTGGGTATTGCCAGACCGTGAAATTGCCTTAGCCTATCAATTGGCCGATGCCGGTTTTGATGTTTGGCTGGGAAATCAACGTGGAAATTCCTACTCACGACAACACACCCATTTTGACACGAAAACGGATAATTTTTGGAATTTCTCATTCCATGAAATTGGTTATTATGATTTGGCGGCCGTGTTCGATTATATGTTGGCGAAAACAAATAATACTGCTGTACATTATGTTGGCTATTCCCAGGGTACAACATGTTTGTTGGTATTGTTGGCATCGAGACCGGAATATCGTGAAAAAGTGAAATCGGCACATTTATTGGCACCGGTAGCATTTATGAAAAATATGAAGGTGCCATTTATCCAATGGGCAAGTGAGAAGATTTTGCATTATGGTGAAATGTTGGTGAATTCGTTAGGCCACAATGGAGTTATGAGGTTTCATCATTTGCCTTTTTATCGCACCCTGTGCAGTTGGGCATGTGGTGAGGGATCACATTTGCAAAATGTTTGTCGCACGGTATTTGCATATTTTGGTGGACCCGGCATGAGCAATATTAAACAGGTAAGGTGATTTTTTAAATGATTTTTAAATTATAGAAAGGGTGAGAAGTGGAAAATGTGTCAGGTTCGGGATATCAAAGGCTACATCTATTCGAGGGACATTTTAAATTGCGGTGTTCTGTGTTCTTTTTTAATGGGGTGTGTTATTTATTTCTCCTTTGCAGGAGGTCTTTAATGTAAATTTAAATACTAACAGATCTTTAAAATATAGTTTACCAGCATATAGCGTTATATTTAAGATATACCGAAAAATTGGCCTGTATTGATAACACTGTAAGGCAAAATCGGCGTCATGGTCTGGGGGTGGAAAATTCCTATTGGGGGGTAAAATGCCTATAAGAAAACCCCCGAATAAAAAATTATACTTCAATTATCACAAGATGTGATTTTTCATCTTCGCAGTGTTCTACGAAAATGTTGCTCATAAGATTTTAGGTGTGGCCCCCGAAGAACAGAAATTGGTATTTTAACGTTTTAATGGTTTTTCCCCTATTTTATCAGTGCCATGTTACTAAAACCCGATATGTATTTCTATATATTCAGCAAAAATTCTTTATTATTTCGGATTTGTCCCATATATTCACTAAAAATATATAAAATAAGGCCAAATAAACGACAAGAACTAATTTCGTGGAAGAAAGCACCGGGTTTCGTATTTTTTGAACCGTATATTCAGATAATGAAACCGATAATAGCCCGGTTCAATAAATTTAGCCCCTTTGTTTATTAGTTTTCCAATGTTGCGCATATAAAAGATTTAAACCCGGTTTTATTACCTAAAATCCGGTTCAACAATTTCGTAAACCGATTATTTCTTCCTCGAAACTAGTTTTATAAATTGTTTAATCCATCTTACTATATAAGGTATTAAAACCGCTTTTATTATCTGAGTATTCGGTTCAAAAATGTAGAAACCCGGTTCTTTTTTCATTGAATTATTTTTTTGGCTTATTTTGGCCTAACTAACTATATATGGTATTAAAACCCGTTTTTTATCAGAATATCCGGTTCAAAAAATTTAAAACCGTTACTTTCTTCCTCGAAATTAGTTTTTTTTTTGCTTATTTGACCTAGCTATCTGGGTCCGATCTCCTCCTCAGGGTTATTGGTGATAAATATGTCGGATTAGCCAAAGAAAAACGGGACAAATTTGATCGCCGCACGAACCCCGTCCGTAAAAAAAACATACTTAGATCGGATGAAGGTTTTGCTTACTGTTGTCTCTGATAGCAGGGTCGTGGAACATCGACGTGGAATCTTAAATATTATGTTATGAACAAAGCACTTAATTTTGGTGTCCCAGGATTGAATAGGCCTTTGGAAGGAAAATGCCATGGAAATATAATAAATACTGCAACGGAAATCTGAACTTTGTTCAAAATTCGGCACACTTTTTGTCAGTTTTTGGTATTTCAAGACTGAAGAGGTCTGTGGAAGAAGAACGGGATACTATTTCAATAAGCATCGGATATACTTCAGCTTCCGAATCACCCAAGCTTGATCCATTGTTACCTGTTTGTTCCAACAATATCAATGTCAAAGTCAGAGGTCATGTGCAGAATGTATTCACGCATTCAAAATCGACATACGAGCTACCGATTATCATAATTAGAATTCCGGCGTTTTTTTTGTGTCCCAAACTAATACCATAAAAACTACCTAAATAGAGTATTCGCACAAAAATATTAATACGTTTCTCTTTCATATTTATATAGAATATGGGTTCTATTCTGTTTTGTCCGACAAATTCGTTAAATAAGGTCTTTAATATAAATCAGATCGTCAAGTGGATATACATGTATGCGTATAGGTGTTGACATTATGTATACGCCCAGATAAACGTTGAACACTTTTTCCAGATAAATCCTGAGGCAAAGTAGCATGGCCAATTTAGATTATTTTTACTTCACGAAGAACCTAATTATAATTCAAAACTCCCGTCAAAATAAAATAGGCCGGTGTAATAAAAATCAGTGCGTTAAGTGCTATAGCTTAACCTATAATAGTTCTAAATTGAATTTAATGCGTATACGTGTTGTCAGCATGTGTACTTCTAAATGCACGTACACTTTTTCCTACCTAATATGAATGTATTTATAAACCAGTGAACGGAGCAGTATAGTCGGACGGGGCCGACCATATGATGCCCTACACAACTTCCATGAGCATCTAACTTTCTGTGGTACTACATTCTGAGCTTGGGCAATATTTCACGAAGTTTTGCACCCTCTTCCTTAAGTTTTCGGTCCACTTCATCCCAAAATTATTATCTGATCATCACCGAAAATTATAGGCGTTGTCCTTGACCGTAACTGGAACAACATGGAACACTTCAAAGCGATCACCGCTACATTTCCGCCCTCTAGTGTAGTAATGGGTTACTAACTAAAATCTAATTACGTAAGCACCAGTAAATATTTAAGTGTAACTTCCACTTCCGAGTACATACGACAATAAAATTGGTATCAATTTAAAAGTCAAGCACTTCTCTTGGGTATAATATCAAAATCTCGAGTCTATGTCCTTCAGGGGTAAATCTATACGCTATAGGATACAATTTTTGTCATTTTGCACACAAAAGTCAGGGTCCATTTGACCCGCTATATATTGACCGATCCTTACCAAGACAGGCATGCTTATACTTTGGCCCTATCCCCTTCTCCATGCAAAAATTCGCGGTGTTTGGGCCATAATTGCGGCCTCTGGAGCGACAAGAAAAACCGTTGCATGTAGGATTCGTGAAGATTGGTTCATAACTGTGGCCTGTATCGTGTTTACAAATTATAATGTACAGACGGACGGACACACGTGTCTAGATCGACTCAGCTAGTCGAGATTGACGATTGGTATACTTAATTTAATCAATTGACAATAGTGTGTGTACGTATTGTCAACATGTATACGCGTAGATGTACTTAAACCTGTTTAACCCTCAAATGTATTCCAAATTATTCAACATATTACAATAAAAGTAAACTACTTCCATCAAACCACCACTAATAACAAAAATTTCCTCCATTCTCCTTTCAGTCAGTGCTCTCGGATGTTTGTGCCGCCCAACCGGCTGGTGCCTCCATCAAACAAATCCTCCACTTTATACAAGTCTATGTTAAGGGTAAATTCCAACAATACGACTATGGCCGGCAATACAATGAAGTGCATTACAAACAATCTACCCCGCCCGCCTATGATATTAGCAGCATTACGAATTGTGTCCATCTGTATTATGGTGTAACCGATCATTTGGCCGACGGCGAAGATGTCCAGAGATTAGCGAAACGTTTGCCCTGTGCCATCGTTCAGTCCATAAGCGATGATGATGATAAATGGAATCATTACGATTTCTTGTGGTCCAAAGATGCTAAGGAGTTAATAAATGAACGTATTATACGGGTGGTGAGGGAAAGTGAAAATAAATAGACCGGCTTGGCCTATTTGGTGATATTATTGTGTATTTTTAAGCATACCATGTAGAAGTATTTTATTTTTCGGACTGATATCTTTAAGTTTTTTTTTTTACATTTTAAGTTGTTTGTTAGATAAATAAATGTGTTCTCTATTTTTTGTAAATAATCTAAATTACGTGATGTTGTAATGACCTTGTTTTTTTTCTGGGTGAAAGGATAAAAAACCAGCTGCCTGTCTGATTATGTGGTTTTATACAAAACGTGGTGTGTGTGTTTTTTGTTGTTGTTGTTTTATTGCAAAAAAGTGGTGTTCTCAGCATGCATCTCATAACCTTGAGTTTATAAATCAAAATCAAGTTCTTGTTACCGAAGAGAAGAAAAAACTGCTTACACATAATACGCTTCACTTTTCAACAAAATATATTAGACAGTGGTTTGTAAGGGAATAATGTTGAGGAATTTTATTTATAACATTATGCGATAAAATTGAGCTCATGGCCAGGGGTTGGGAAGTGGATTTTTTTTGATGAATGCTCTTGGTAAGTATATTAAGATCCGAGAAGAACAAATTCGCCATAGGTCTAGTTTCGATTCGACATGTCTTCAGTCAAATCGAAGGGGACAAATACAAATAACGCTTTGTAATTTTCTTTGTTAGAGTTCTAGATAAGGCCCATATCAAACGCTATAACTATGCCAGCCGAAAATGGTATGTATACCATGATGTACTATAGAATTAAGTGTATAATTTTTGGTTTAATTCTGTTTAAAGTTTCATATGAGATCCATTATTAACATCAATTTTACCTTCAGTCTTGTGGCTATAGCCTCATTAGCTATAAGACTGAAGGTACATTGCTACAGAAAAATATGCGAAATTTCTTAGGACTAAATTCGTTTCAAACAATTTAAAGTGATTTTACACATGCCCATTCGTCTGGCTGTTTGGTCAACCTTATTTTGGTTCAAAATGCGCACATCGTAGTATGTCTATAAATCATGTCGGAAAATGGAATCCATTGTTGAAATATCAAATCGTAATATTATTACCAACTTCAGATCAGCACTGGAGGTGGGACATATCGTTCAACTCCTTTTAGTAGTGTATAGGATTTGTGCATAGTACGTACGTATGTCATACGCTGGGGTATATATCTATTGGCACCACTGACTGGCACATTTTTATTTCTTTTGTATGACATTTAATATGAATCTATTAAGAGCACCTCCTGGATACATCATAATTGGTAATTTCATAGTCGTTCCGATTTTTTCTATTCTCGCTGGCTTTTTCTTTAATAAACTTATTTAAATGTCCGCCTGTCTGTAGAAATCGGGGGAAAGCTCGCAATATTTAAGATAACTGTAGATAAATTGATAATACTCGTAGGATGTATGATTTAATATTGTGCGCATATTAAGGTACCCCTAAATGTTCGGTATTTTGGTTAAACCAATCGAAATGCCTGTGCTTTGAGTAACAAATCTTCTTACTACCAATATTTAAGTTCGGCTTGGCAACCATGAGGATGACATTCAAAATATGTAAAATTAATGGGGGCTCCTAGGAGAAAACTCATGATAGGACCTCGAATATACCGAAAAAGCCGTGAAAAAAAAGATGATTGCCTTATAGGGAGCCTAGCGTTTTATGGAGGTATACCAAAACGGGAATTTATATTTATTAATTTGGGTTGTGGAATTTTAAGAATACAAATTTCAGCCAATTCGGTTGAAAAACGTGTCCAATATCCTAAAATACCGAATATTTGGGTGTTACCGTTATACGGAGGCTACCCGTAAACTTGGGTCAATATTAATAATGATTGGTAGATTGATGAGCTATACAATAATAGTTCAAAATACCTAATTACAGCCAATTCGGTTGAAATATGTGTCGAAAATGGCCTAAATACCGAATATTGGGGGGATACCGTTCTATGGGAGCTACCCGGATACATTGGTCAATATTAACAATTTTTAGTATGGAAATTTTCTACGCAATGATAATTCAAAATACAAACAACTACATCCAATTCCATTCAAAAACGAAGCGAAAAACGCCCAGTAGAACGAATACACAGTTTAACGAATGCGGGATATAACGAATGAGCAAAATAGTCGACTTTTTACACTGACTATCACATATAACGAAATTTGTCCTATATACTGGATACATGGCAGAAGGTAGTCTTATTTGAGAATTTTATGATGGCGACCCTTTTTAATTTGGAACTCATTTATGGAACTCATTTATCAATTTGAAATAATATGAAAAACACATTCCATAAATATGTCGATTGACATATTTTCAATAAATTAAAAAAAATAAATAAATTTATTTTTTCGAAAAATTGAAAGCATGTATGGGAAATTACAAAAATCTTTTAAATTCCTTGAAACTGAGGTTTGCAAGGTTATAACTCGCGAAATATGAACATATTGCATATAATTTAAATTCATTTCTATAAAATGAAGTGTTCTTTTAAAATATTGGTAAAAATATTGTTAAAATATTGGTAATAAATAATATGTTGCGTGGAAGCTGTGATTGTGGTAATGTAAAAAATGGGTGAAAATGTGTTGAAGCCAACGAGTTTTTTGTGTTCCTTCCTGATTTGTGGCTAAACTACACAACGCACGCACATGTGATGAGTGACTAATTTGCAGAATACCCCATGGACAATATGGTTCTAATGTATGATTTTTCGATATAATCACTGCATCCACCCAAAATGGATGCTGACATTTTGAAGCCGGATTTTCGGTGTTTTTTGTATTTTTCTTATAATAAGGATGCGCATCCAGATAATGGACTAAAACAATTATAGGATTGTAGAACTCGTGATTTTGCTTCGTTTAGTGTATATTTCATGAATGTGCCCACCGTAGCTTCTTTGCAATTGGGTTCCAAAGACGAACATTTGGTGCGTAAATTTTTATAAAAAACATATTTTTTGAGTCTAAAATTAAGAAAGTCCATTCAAATTCCTTGAAAGCCCGCGTGATTTTAGTTTTTTTTTACGTGCCGGATCTAATGAGCCCATCCATGTTCTATTCCGCCCATACAACGGCGGATATAAGTACATTGAATGTGGGAAAAACTGCAAAAAATTATTTTGACAAATTCGCGTATATAAACGCGTTTTTCTTCGAATTCGCGAATCTGTGTGAAAATATGTGAAAAATATATCGATACGCGAATAATATGCGTATTTTATCCAAAATCGATTGTGGAGGCACATCCGCGGTTCATAACCGATCCTTTTAAAATAGGTGTCCTTTTGTGTATTTTCATAGGAGATTACTGAACTCGGATGCACATAAAAATCGTATGCACATTGCGCCATTTTTAGACATTTTTAGGGTTTTTGCATAGTAAAGTGCATCGAGCGGCACACTTTGGCCGCTTAATGAAACCTCGAAAAGTGCATAATTATTGGAAGAGATTTATTTGGTTTATACAAAAACCGCATGCGCATCAACTGATTTCAACTAATACGCGAACTGTATGATTTTTAACGTTGCTCATTTTCATATACTGCAACTGCAATATATTTGGTCATTTTTAAAGTCGAAACTCTTAACAGAGGAATCTACCGATATTTAACAATCACCTAAAAGAGTTTGTAGAAGAAATCGTCAGGTGTTGTAGAAGATCTAGACTAACCCGTGTTATCTTAAACATACCAAAAAATACAAAATTGAAAAAAAAACATTTTGTGGCAATTCAAAAAATTAATTTATTTTATTTTCAGATATTTTCATGCTTTTATTTGTTTTTCGCGACTATTAAACCGTATTTCTATGTGATTGACTAGTTCTACAAAGAAAACTAATGTGTTTAACCATTTGTGAAGAAATTCGCGAATTACAACAAATAGGAATTAATTTATATTTGAAATATAAGATTTAAAACCGCTATGACTTTTGTGCGCAGCATCCGAATTTGTGAACGCGAACAGATTTTGAATCAGCATATTTTCCTTAACCTATGTACCAAAAATCATGAATGTGCTCGCAATTTTTTTTTATGGAATTTTAAAGGAATTTGTAATTTCCCATATATATCTATATCTATATATGGGCAATATTGCCAATTTTTTAATATTCCATTTTCAAAAAATCATCTTTTTTGTTTTTGTGGCACATCAATGATTTTTGGTACACATATAGAGAAAAATGTTCTGACTCCGAAACCGTTCGCGATCAATTTTTTGGTTGATGCGCGCAAAAGTTATCGAGGTTTTAATTTTCGGCATAAGAAAAAAAATCTTAAAATTACGCCGTTTATTATATTGACGAAAAACGTTGATATATATCTTCCTCCGTAAAATAAGAATATGAATATATTATAATAATCACGATAAAGTTGCACATATTCGCGAAATATGAGAAAAATAAAAAATATATAGCAGATTACATCAATATTTTCATTATATTAATTACATACACACACCTAAAAATTAATTTAAAAATATCTACATAATCTAAACACCATGATGAATCAAACGATGTCAAAATCACACAAGTTCGTGTAGCGGTTTCTAAATCACAGCGACAACAAAACAAGATATTGAGGAAAAATATTTGTTTTTGGTTCGAAAAAATAATGTCATCATATTTATTTTTTTAATTTTATACAAGAAATTTCAGAAAAAAATGTTGGGGTTATTCTGCTATTTTACCCGAATTTCGCCGCAAAATTTTACATATATAATAATAATCACTTTTTGTGTATAAGTATACGCCTTGCGGATTATATCAAGACCCTTCCGATAAATCTTAGAATTCTATAAATAGGAATAAATCTTAAAAAAAAATACTATTATGGAATATACATTTTAAATTGTGTGTAAATCGCGTAATTCTCAAAATCATTTGATGCGCATGCGGTTTCCAGGAAGTACTGAAGTTCATCTTCCAATCCATATATATTTTGCGAAATTTCATTTGACGCCTAAGATGTGCCACACGTTACATTGAATTACCCAAAAAATCGTAAAACGCGAATAATTTCCGAAATCTCCATATGCCATTAACGCGCATCCGATTTCTGTGTGCACCCTAAAAAAATACATCGATCTATACCGATTTCAATGTGGTCCATTAAGAACCATGGATGTGCCAGCTCACACTATTTTTGAGATAAATTGCGTCTAAATCGCGTAATTCTCAAAATCATTTGATGCGCATGCGGTTTCCAGGAAGTACTGAAGTTCATCTTCCAATCCATATATATTTTGCGAAATTTCATTTGACGGCTAAGATGTGCCGCACGTTACATTGAAGTACCCAAAAAATCGTAAAACGCGAATAATTTCCGAAAACTCCATATGCCATTAACGCGCATCCGATTTCGGTGTGCACCCTAAAAAAATACATCGATCTATACCATTTCAATGTGGTCCATTAAGAACCATGGATGTGCCAGCAAAATCTATTTTTGAGATAAATTGGGTACATCTCTCTTTCGGCTGAAGTTTTTAAAGTTCTCTTTTCGAAAAAGATCAAAATCCGTATGAGGTCATTTATTGAGCGGAAATGATCCACAGAAAACGCAAATAAATCCGCGATATTTTCAAAAACATTTTTTGCCAAATTTCGTGTTTTTGGAAGGCCAGTTCCCGCCGTTCTAGTATATGGATTTTCACGAAGAAGATTTTATATCATCCGAAACGTAAAAAACCTTATTGATCGCGGGTACCCATATCATTCAGTTGACAGATCTAAAAATTTGGCCCGAAAAATAGGTTTTTTAGAAATTTGATCGCACAAAATTCTCACCTTCGGATGAGTATTACTCTGATGCTGTGCATACTACATACACAAAATACATATCAAATTACGCAGATTCGCGACTACAATAATCTTATAATCGATTTTTAGAAAATCCTGTTTGCGTATTAAAGCTGGAAGTAGAATTAAAAAAACAGTCAAAATCGAGCTTCAAAATGTCAGCATCATTTAAAGGTAGATGCAGTGGAAATTTTGAAAAATGATGCATAAAGGGCGTAGTCCCCATTTTGTTGGCTTCTAGTTTTATTTTGACACGAAGACCGTGCAATGAGTGGCTTAGTCACAAATCGATAGAGAACATAAAAAAACTGGTTCGCCTCAACCTGTTTTTACACGTTTTTTTACATTAAAGTAGACACAGCTTCCACCAAAATAAAGTTTGGAGGTCAATATCATGAACAGTTTGCAACGAGAGATCAATTAACCCAAAACTATTCACTTTTTTTCATATACATAAGTAGTTCCCCAGTTATAAAGGGGTGAACCTCCGCTTCAGCTATGTTAAAAAATTGGCAATATTGCCCATGGGCAATATTGCCAATTTTTTAATATTCCATTTTCAAAAAATCATCTTTTTTGTTTTTGTGGCACATCAATGATTTTTGGTACACATATAGAGAAAAATGTTCTGACTCCGAAACCGTTCGCGATCAATTTTTTGGTTGATGCGCGCAAAAGTTATCGAGGTTTTAATTTTCGGCATAAGAAAAAAAATCTTAAAATTACGCCGTTTATTATATTGACGAAAAACGTTGATATATATCTTCCTCCGTAAAATAAGAATATGAATATATTATAATAATCACGATAAAGTTGCACATATTCGCGAAATATGAGAAAAATAAAAAATATATAGCAGATTACATCAATATTTTCATTATATTAATTACATACACACACCTAAAAATTAATTTAAAAATATCTACATAATCTAAACACCATGATGAATCAAACGATGTCAAAATCACACAAGTTCGTGTAGCGGTTTCTAAATCACAGCGACAACAAAACAAGATATTGAGGAAAAATATTTGTTTTTGGTTCGAAAAAATAATGTCATCATATTTATTTTTTTAATTTTATACAAGAAATTTCAGAAAAAAATGTTGGGGTTATTCTGCTATTTTACCCGAATTTCGCCGCAAAATTTTACATATATAATAATAATCACTTTTTGTGTATAAGTATACGCCTTGCGGATTATATCAAGACCCTTCCGTTAAATCTTAGAATTCTATAAATAGGAATAAATCTTAAAATAAAATAATATTATGAAATTACATTTTAAATTGTGTGTAAATCGCGTAATTCTCAAAATCATTTGATGCGCATGCGGTTTCCAGGAAGTACTGAAGTTCATCTTCCAATCCATATATATTTTGCGAAATTTCATTTGACGCCTAAGATGTGCCACACGTTACATTGAATTACCCAAAAAATCGTAAAACGCGAATAATTTCCGAAATCTCCATATGCCATTAACGCGCATCCGATTTCTGTGTGCACCCTAAAAAAATACATCGATCTATACCGATTTCAATGTGGTCCATTAAGAACCATGGATGTGCCAGCTCACACTATTTTTGAGATAAATTGCGTCTAAATCGCGTAATTCTCAAAATCATTTGATGCGCATGCGGTTTCCAGGAAGTACTGAAGTTCATCTTCCAATCCATATATATTTTGCGAAATTTCATTTGACGGCTAAGATGTGCCGCACGTTACATTGAAGTACCCAAAAAATCGTAAAACGCGAATAATTTCCGAAAACTCCATATGCCATTAACGCGCATCCGATTTAGGTGTGCACCCTAAAAAAATACATCGATCTATACCATTTCAATGTGGTCCATTAAGAACCATGGATGTGCCAGCAAAATCTATTTTTGAGATAAATTGGGTACATCTCTCTTTCGGCTGAAGTTTTTAAAGTTCTCTTTTCGAAAAAGATCAAAATCCGTATGAGGTCATTTATTGAGCGGAAATGATCCACAGAAAACGCAAATAAATCCGCGATATTTTCAAAAACATTTTTTGCCAAATTTCGTGTTTTTGGAAGGCCAGTTCCCGCCGTTCTAGTATATGGATTTTCACGAAGAAGATTTTATATCATCCGAAACGTAAAAAACCTTATTGATCGCGGGTACCCATATCATTCAGTTGACAGATCTAAAAATTTGGCCCGAAAAATAGGTTTTTTAGAAATTTGATCGCACAAAATTCTCACCTTCGGATGAGTATTACTCTGATGCTGTGCATACTACATACACAAAATACATATCAAATTACGCAGATTCGCGACTACAATAATCTTATAATCGATTTTTAGAAAATCCTGTTTGCGTATTAAAGCTGGAAGTAGAATTAAAAAAACAGTCAAAATCGAGCTTCAAAATGTCAGCATCATTTAAAGGTAGATGCAGTGGAAATTTTGAAAAATGATGCATAAAGGGCGTAGTCCCCATTTTGTTGGCTTCTAGTTTTATTTTGACACGAAGACCGTGCAATGAGTGGCTTAGTCACAAATCGATAGAGAACATAAAAAAACTGGTTCGCCTCAACCTGTTTTTACACGTTTTTTTACATTAAAGTAGACACAGCTTCCACCAAAATAAAGTTTGGAGGTCAATATCATGAACAGTTTGCAACGAGAGATCAATTAACCCAAAACTATTCACTTTTTTTCATATACATAAGTAGTTCCCCAGTTATAAAGGGGTGAACCTCCGCTTCAGCTATGTTAAAAAATTGGCAATATTGCCCATATGTATATAAAATAGAAAAAAATTTGTTTGTTTGTTCCCGATAGACGCAAAAACCGCTGAACAGATGTTAATGACATTTACACTGTATGTCATGACATGCCCAGAAAGTAACATAGGCTAGCTAAACTGCTAAAATTCCGCGTGGATGCAGAGTTATAGCGTCAATAGTAAACATACCTCAAAATTTCGGAACATGTAATATGAGTTTATCTTAAGAACGATTACAGATACCGTCTTCAAAATTTGTGAGAATAACGTAGGTGTAAATACACACCATCCATACAAAATCGGGCTTGGTACGATCAACGGAAAATACAATTTCTGCTGCATTTTCAAAATCTGCGTATTGAAAACAGAACACATTTCTTTGATAGACTCAAAAATCGCTGGACAGATTTTATTAAGACTTTCACAAAACGTCATGACATGTCCTGGGAATAACATAAGTTATATAAACCTCTAAGATTCGGCGTGGATGAGGAGTTATAGCATCGAACGTACTCATACCTCAGAAATTATGAACATGTAATTTGTGTATACCTTAAGAAAGGTTACAGATACCGACTTCAAAATATGTCCGAGTAACGTGGGCGTAAGTACGCATCATCCATATAACAGGATCGCGCATCGCGTGGATGCAATGTAATATCATCAAAAATAATCAAACTTCTGAAAGAATATATGTACATACATATGTAGGTTATGTTAGTAGTATGTATGTAGCTACTTTAAAATTTGGTTCAGAAAGATGGCTGCAATTGCGCATCATCCGAAGATTTTGGAATATTTTGAAATACATAAAATACAAAACATGTACATATGTGTGTGTGTTGAAATACAAATAGAAAGAAATAATTGACATTATAATTTTTCATTTTTGTCAGTTTGTGAACAATTTTATTTGAATAAAAAAATACCAAAACAACAATATTATTATAGAAAAAATGTCAATGCCTGATATCGAATATTAGGGTTTATCATATATAAAAAATGGCACGTTTGGGACGAATTGAGAATAAGTTAATTGAAAATAGTATTTCAAGTGAAGACCCTATCATACTCTAACATACTCTAACAATTTATTAAAAACAAAAATATATAAAACAGGGATTGAATGTCACTTACACCCTTTATAACCCTTGATTTTAATTATAAAACGATTTATTTCCATCTGGAAAACACTTTAAAAGTGGGATAGTGGGATATTAAGATGTGCAAAATAGATATTTACTTTATTAAGTGTACGTATCTGTACTGACAATAAAGACCAGTTCAGTAATTCTACTAACCGTGTTCTCTTCATTTTCATGCACATACATAAATACTTATATTACGTTTACATTTAACTGGATTTCGTTAATCCAGTGGGTTTCAATTGTCAATTCCTTTGTATATATTTCAAATAAATCCTCATAAAGTAGGTTAACCCGGTAAAAAGTTCTAATGTATATGCCGTTTTATAACGAAATAAAATTTGTGTAAAATTTATAAAAGTTATCAATTGTGAATTGAATTTTTTCAGTATATGAAAAACATTTTTTTCTTAGTTTCAAAGGAAACAACCATTACCACCATTACAGAAAACAGCGAAATCAATAACTTCTATACAAATACCAATAGGAAGGCAAGAGAACGCAAAGATTTTTCACACATTTCTGTATTGTTAATACGAGCATATAAAAATTCAGGATTCAGGGGCAGCGAAGCGCCACGGGTCCAGCTAGTATATATATATATATGTCTGTGCAAATTTTCAGAGCTCAATCTTAAATATTGTGATCTCTATCGAGATTTCAGTAGACAGACTGATCAGGAATATAAATGACCCTATTCCCCACTTTGTAATAATTATACCATGGTATCACCTATTCAATTTAGTATTATGAATTCATATTGGTGTCAAATATTGTCAATATTGGTCCCCTTTTGGGATACATCCCGAGTTTGTTGCAACAAATGAACTATATTTTATATTGCAGATTCTCATTGTATAGAAAAACTCCCTAAAAACTTATCAATATCGGTACAAGTTTTGGGGCAGACTATATTACGGTATACTTTATTATTCGGTATTTGGGCATGCATTCCAATCATATTTCGCCCTAAAAAGGCATAAAACTCGAATTTTAATTTGATATGGTGCAGCACCTTTTATTTTGAGGATTTCCAATCCATGTGACTATATTTTAGAATAAGGAGCTGACATCTCATAGTTATAATTATAAAATTAAACAATTTATAAAAATTCACTGAAATAACAGTTGTTTTCTATAAGTTATCGGAGATCTTTAAATTGGCATTTAAGAACTATAACTTAATAACTTTACCACTGTCGTTTCTTGGAAAGATGTTTGTTATGAAGGAAACCCCGTCTTGTTTGAAAAGTTCTTGATGGCGGAGTATTTTTGTCGCGTTTTTATAGAAGTTTCTTTTACTTTTTAGATTCTTTGAAATAGTATTGTTGTTGTCTTGCTCTTTATCCCTCACCAAAGGAAACACAACTTTCATATCTATCGCTTTTATGTGTGCGGCTGGTGGCAAAAGTTCAAGACCATATCAGTCCGGTTCTTCCCTCTATCCTCTTCTATTGATGTTCAAAATTTTGACAATTTTCTTTTTGTGTTTTGCTTTGGAGTTTTTTTGTTGCCTATTTGTTTGTTTGTTTCTTTGGAAGGTGAAGAAGAAAATGGTGCCAAAAAATGTAGTTGTTGCATTCTTTTGATTTGGCGTGTGTCAGCTGTTATGTCGTGTTACTCTTCCAAAAAAGAAAAGAAGGAAAGAGGTTGTTTTGTTTGCTATTCGGGTTGTTGGCGGGTTGGCTGGTTATTCACGTCGCCATATTACCTAATGTTGCACTTTGTAATTGCATGGCACGTTAAGGATGACGATGATGATGGTGACGACGAGGTTGTAGCTGTTGTTGTTGACAATGGTTGGTGGTTGTCTTCATTGTTGTTGTCATCTTTAGCGATGGTGTTGTTGATGTTGTCAGTCAGTGAGGTAGCAAGTGAGCCATCCAACCAGCCATTTTTAAGAAAAAAAAAAAAACTAGTTCATTGCCAGCCACTATGAGGCACAGAAAGTAGCACTGAAATAAATGCTCAGGAATGTTAAAATGGAAGTAGGTGAGGACATGAATCATACCATGTTCATGGTGACGGCGGTGGAGGTGGTGCAGTGCTGTATTTATGGCAGCTGGTTTAGATGATACTTTCGAATTTTCACCCTGAATGCTGACGACTGACTAGGAAGAGGCGACAACAAAAGGAAACACAAAAGCTACCATGAATTGCCTGATGTCTTATTTTCTAAGCATTTTCGTCTAAGTACACGGATTTTTTTCCTTTCGTTTAAATGTAAGATTTTTTCCGTGGTGCTGTAACAAATATTCATGTTGTAATCCTGAAACATGTTTTTTTTATTTACAAAAGAATGCTTCGTATAGTGGAATTTGTGGAAAAGAAGAAGAAAAAAAACGAATAGAAATACAGAAAAAAGTAAATAATAATTCAAGCGCAATGTTGCAAAGTACATAGAAGGGTTGTCATGGCAATAACATTGAAGTCCGCTTGGGTTTTTTTTCTGGTCGTGTTCTCCTTCGAAAACGTCATATACAACAACAACAGCAACAACGACGACAATAATCATAACAATAGCAACAACAACTACAACAATAACAATACTAGTAACTATATCAGCAAATGCAACTATCCTCAACAATGGGGAAACTGACAACAATTGTCAAAACAACAACAACAGCAGTAGCTATGGCCCAGTAAGAACGAAAGAGAGAGATATAGAGGGACACAACGCTGTGCAAACTAAACTAAAAGGATTTGGAGCGTATGATGAGTACCATTACCACAGCTACACGTTGTAATGTTGTTATCCTTGCATTGAGATGTTGCTGGCATTTTATGAAATGTCACTCAGATGCTTTGTGAAATTTAAATGTTTGCAATTTAGTTTGTTTTCGGGTCTTCGTTGTTGTTATTGTTAATACATAAACATACTATTTAGAATTTAAAGGGTCCCATTTGAAAATATTTGTTTATTATTTAATTTAAAAATTAAAGTTTATTTGTTTAAACTTAATTACAAAAGTTTATTAAATAAGGTGTATACAAGGGTTATGACATTTTTGTTTGCATTCTTGATTAGGTGATTTTATAATAAAAAAAAATCCACGCACAAAATCATTATTATATTATACTTTTCAGAAATGCATAAATCTAAAATGTTAACACCTCGGATCCCAAGAGTGAGCTGTTAAAAAATATTCATGGAAATAACAAACGAAGAGGGGAATTTGAATATTTTTCTACGCCCCGTCGGTATATAGCAAACGTTGTATGAGCTATACAGTGCGTAGCATAACTATAGACGGGATGAAATTAAAAAATACACTAATATGACAAAAAGCTTATTTTTTAGTATTCTAAAGTTCTGCATGAAAGACAACCGATATTTTCAATATGAGAATACGATATATAAACAAAAGAAAGGTCTACCAATGGGTTCACCTGCTTCTCCGATTGTAGCTAATATAGTGATGAAGAAACTACTTGGCACCTGTATGGCAAAACTGAATACCAAACCTGTGATATTGACGAAGTAAGTAGATGATTTATTTATAATAATTGGGAGAGATGCATTAATAGACACCTTGACGACTTTCAACAATTTCAACCAAAACATAAAATTTACCATGGAAGAAGAAAATAATGGTTCCATTGCGTATCTCGACATACTTATAAGGAGAAAAGGCTGCAACATTGAACTTGATTGGTACCAAAAACCTACCGCATCTTGTCACATATTAAATTTCAACACCCTAAACAAATGATTATCAACACAGGAAGAAATCTTATACACATAATATTAAATATCAGCGACAATAAGTTCCATGAAAATAATAAAATTAAATACGAGAAATACTGACCAAAAACGGTTTCCCAAAAGTACTAATAGAAAATTTATTAACCAAATACAACATGCCTAAAACGAAGGAGAAAACTAAAAACTTTATAAATCAGTGATTTATATTCCGGGAATATCTGAAAGATTCCAAAACTCTGGTCTATATGACAAAGATAAATTGCATATAGCAACTAGGACACACAATACACTCAAATGCCTATTTACTAATACTAAAAGTAAAATCCCTATTACTGAGAGACATAACGTTATATACCCCTGAAGTTGCACCTTGATATTTGCGAAATATCGGAAAGTCATATCAAAATCTGAACCGATTTTCAGGAAACTTAACACACATCATTCTTTACCTAATTCATTACGCTGTGCCATATTTCGTGCAAATCGAAATTTTTTAGTTATGTACAGTAGTGGTCTTTCGTTTGAGCTCTTATGATGTTTTTGAGATTTTACTATGAAAACACATTGTTAGTACATATTTTTTTAAAACAAAATGGTGAATTTATTTAAGGTTTCGAATATCAAATACAAACCAAAAACATTTTTCAAACTTTTTTTTTAAATAAGTACAAAAATATATATTTTCCATTTTTGCCAGGAGACATTCTACAGCACTTTTCACTTCTTCGACAATAGACTTCTGGATGTATTTGTTATTTTTATTAACAACGAGTTAATAAAAATAACATGCTGCATGCTGCATGCTGCATTTTTGGGTGTACTCTCCAAATATTTTCTAAGTTTACGTCTAACGACAGTATTCAGGAAGCTTCACTTCCCCTCAAGACGATGTCGTCCCTTTCGCACAATAAAATTGTCTCAATGGCCACTTTAACATTATACTTTTCTTCTTTCAATATATCTGAAGCTGTTCTATACGTTTGAAACATCTTTCATTCTCGATATAAAGTCCTGAGTCCTCATAATGGAATCTTTGTGCTATTCTTTTTTTTTCGTGGTCGGCGAAGCATTAAAGCGTATCCCTCCTTTATTTAAAAATAAAATGTCAACTTTACAAAAATTACTTTTTGGTAAATCTGAATATGCGAACAAATAACCCTGGGGCCGGGTCGGGTGTAATTAAAAGTTTACAAAAAGCACATTTTGGTAAATCTGAATATGCGATACAAAAAACCCGGGTCCGGGCCGGGTATAATTAAAGGTTTACAAAAAACCCATTTATCCCCTTGCGTACGTCCCCGTGTTTTGTGACCTTTATCTCTAAAGATACCGCAGGCTCTATTTTTTTAACACTGATAGCACTCCCATATTAGTTTTATGTTGCCTTCGAAAGTCGGGTAAGTGATCGCGGAAATTCCCATATAGCATTTTCAAATATAAATTATATTCCAAAAAATATGAATTTTTGATCTTTGATGATGATATACAATTTTACTGGTGTAAAACCCAATGTCCCCAGATTAGAAATATATAGCGTTTTTTCACCTTTGCCTGAAATGAATTTTTGGCCAAAACAAAAATTGGATAGTTTTTCAATGCGTATTTGGTATTGAATATCTATTTAAGTGTAAGACTTTCGGAACATTTATATGTCATGTGAAATGACTGCCAAAATATTGTTTATTGCCCTGAAGGAAAGATATACAAAATTACATATACTTACAAAATACTATATAAACTAATAAGTCTATACCAAAAATATTCTGCAAATATGATTTTCATCCTCCAAAAACGCGGAATGCCAAATTACAGCCATTTCAGTTGTAATATGCGGAAAAACTTTCCAAATGTCCAAAATTGTGACGGGAGAGTGTTCTGCAATGTTGGTGTTTAACTTCTATGAATCCAAATCCACAAATCACAGGGAGGGAAATAGGGCTAGAACTGTTAAAATTCCAAAAATGTTAACAAAGAAACTAGCCTCGTCGGTTGGAACTGCGTCTACAACTTCGAAGAGAGGGGGAGAGGGGTAATGTGATATGCCAAAGTGGGCGATCTTTTAATTTTTTACGTTACCGATCATAAACAAAATCTTTATAGTGAAAATATTGCGAATTTTTTCTGTGGGTCCTGTCCCCTTCAATAAAGGAATTGATACGCATTTTACTTTTGCGAAAGCAGAGCTTTACGGTATTTAGAGATTTCGTGCAGAACTGAATTTGGTACTGTAGGTTCCTATTGGGTAGGATCATAGACCCACCTTATAGTTTAAGGATATCTCGACTAGCTGAGTCAATCTAGATATGTATGTTCGTCCGTCTGTCCAATTAAATTTTATAAACAAAGTAACGGTCACATTTTGAAATAAATCAAACCCAAATCTTTAAATTCCTGCATATAAGATTAACAGGGCTCTTCGTAGGGTATCATATGGATGGCTAAAAATTTTGAAATCATTCTGGAACAAACTTAAAATGCTACATCACTTTTTTCGTGTTAAACGAGTTTAAAAAGTGCTAAACCTTTCACTAAATTGGCAGCACTGCTGTCTGGTTTTCATTACATCGGAAGTTGTAACCACACGTCATAAAATCGTTCGTTGAACACGGAACGGAACAGTCTGTTTACCTATGTTGGATGGTATAAAAATATCTGCCCGGCCCAACTTAACGTCTTTTTTTTGGTTTAACTTCCATATTTATACCCTACACAACTATGTTGTCAGGGTATTATAGCTTTGTGCAGCCCCAAAGAGTTTGTAACGCCGCGAAATATTGGTCCTAGACCCACCTTTAAGTAACCGATCGTCATATCTCGACAAGCTGAGTCGATCTAGACATGTGTGTCCGTACGTCCGTTTGTCCATTATAATTTGTAAACACGACACAGGCCACAGTTATTGATCAATCTTCACGAAATTTTGCATGTAGGCCCAATGAAGACCCCTATTGTTTTTTGTTAAGAACGGTTAATATTTAGGGGATGAAATGGACCAAATACTTAATTTTTGTCGGTTTTTCTGGTCGCTCCAGAGACCGCAATTATGGCCCAAACATCTCGAATTTTTACCAAAGAATTTGGGCCAAAGAATAAGCATGCCTTTTTTGATAAAGATCGGTCAATATTTAGCGTGTCCAATAGACCCTGACTTTTGTTTGAAAAATGACAAAATTTGTATTCTATTGCGTATATATTTACTCCTGAAGGACATAGAGCCGAGAAGTGGATATTATATCCAAAAGGAGTTGTTGACCTTTAAATTGATGCCAATTATATTGTCGTATGTACTCGGATGTGAGAGTTACACTTAAATATCTACAGGTTCTTACATATTCAGATATTATTTAGTAACCCATTACTCCACTAGAGGGTGGAAATATAGCCCTGATCGCTTCTAAATGTTCCATAAGGATCAGTTATGGTCAAGGACAATGCCTACAATTTTCAGTGATGATCAGATAATAATATTGGAATGAAGTGGACCAAAAACTTAATTTTTTTGTGTTTTTTCATGTCGATCTACAGGCCACAATTGAAATCCCAACATCACAACATAACCCACGGTAAAGAGAATCTGGACAATTACAGCCCTCGTCTACTGAATTTTAGGAATACTTGTTGACATCTAGTCGGTCTAGAGGGTGCAAATATCGCAAAATATTGCCCAAGCTCTGAATATAGAACCATAGAAAGTTAGATCGTCGAAGTTGTGTAGGGTATCATATGGTCTGCCCCGTCCGGCTATACTGCTCCGCTCACTGGTTTTATTATTATTTTCATTCATTCCGAAAAGTACAACATTTCCCTGATTATTATATTTTATTTTATGATTATATTTCTTCAAATAAGTCCTATATTAAAATGTCTGGTCAATATAATAAACTAATTCATTTTAAGATTTTTCGTATGCCAACATCATTGATGTAGAATGAAAACGAGTCGATGTTTTGAAAAGAGAACATTAAAAATTTTAAAATTTGCAAACGAATTAAATATACTCTCCACCTTATGATGGATGGTAAAAAAATAGATTGTATCGATATTTTAATATAACGGTAGTATCGCAGTATTGTAATGCCATACAAGACATTTGCATAAAAATCCCTGTAACTATAAGGGTGGATGTATTAAAATGACAAAATCATTTATTACACCATGTTTTCTTGTGCAGATTGTGTTCCACGATAAATGACTTGTACTAATGTATGTATGTATGTATGTATGTATGTATAATTTCCCAATTCCAATGTTTAAATATTTCACATTGTTTGTCCAGAGAAATCAATCCCCCAAAATGTAATGATTAATACTGTTTCGGATTTTTGTTAAAAAATTTCGTATTTCATTTCCTGCTGAAGTCTCGTATAGATAACACTGTCTGAAATATTGACATTTCTATACAATGAAATTTGTCATTTGTTTAGTCATGTTTGTTTAAGGCGACCAAAAATGACAAGACAAAAATAGACACATACAAACACACAAATATAAAAAAGAAAGAAATATAACAAATTGTTTTCTGGTTAATAAATAGATATTTTTGCGATTGTTGTTGATAACTATGAAAAAAATTAAAGATTTTTCACACACAAAGACATGTTTTGAAATATGAATGAAATTCAATGCTTTTGTCATGGTATAATAATAAAAGGTAACAGCAAGTGTTGTTGTACAAAAAACGATACAACAACCACATGGAAATGTGTGTGTGTTCTACTAGTGTCAACTCATTTGACAGAAAAATGTAAACAAACAAACAAATTATCATCAAATTATTTTTATTTTGAAAATGGAATATTTTCGAATCCTCAAAATAAAAATTTAAAAACATGAATGAAAATCTATCAAATTTATATTTCTATCGCTTCCATATCTTTCCTTTAATTGAGCCATTGCCATATAACACATATGACAATGCTGGGAATAGCGAGTAATTCCTTCAAGAAAGATTTGCTTCCTCAAACTTTCCCAGCAGGCAGATTGAGTAAATTGAATACGGGAGCACATTAATAAAGAACAATTTCAAATTGTATGCGTTCCCAATTTTCCCGTTGGGTGATTTTTAAAAACATAATTTGTCAAATTTATATTGACACTAGTATTACGTTGGAATCAAATCAGCTGGGATTTGCTGTTACCTTTATAATTGTACCATGTGCTTTTGTATAGTAAATGAAAAAGAGAAATACAGGTTAGCTACTATTTAATGTGTGTGTGTTTTATTCGAACTGTTTTTACATATTTACATTTGTAAATGTGAAACGGATTTGGTCGAAAGAAACATGGGGTGTAAGACCAATATTTCGATGAAGGCACATTTTTGACGTATCAAAGTGTATATACCCTTATTAGCCATAAGGCTGTGGGTAAAACAGGAGATGTGAATAGCCTTATTTTTTATACCCTCCACCATAGTATGGAGGGTATATTAATTTTGTCATTCCGTTTGTAACTCATCGAAATATTCGGCCATATAAAGTATATATATTCTTGATCAGGGTAAAATTCTAAGGCGATCTAGCCATGCCCGTCCGTCTGTTGCAATCATCTTCTGGGTATTGAGATAGGGTGCTGAAATTTTGCATAGGTATGTCTTTTGTCTGCAGGTAGGTAAAGTTCGACGATGGGATATATCGGTTCACGTTTAGGCATAGCTTCCATATAACAGTACCTCCCAATTTTCGGTATTCTGGGGTTCTTGAGCGCGTTTTTCAACCGAATACGCTGAAATTTGGTACTATAAATATAGGTCCAATTTGGTATTATAAATATAGGTCCACTTTTTCTGGTAGCCCCCATATAACGGTACTTCATAATTTTCAGTATTTTGGGGTTTTTTTGGCTGTAATTTAGTATTTTGAATTCTTAACAGGTACTAAATCTCTCCACAAAAAAATATAAATATAGGTCCATTTTTTCGGATAGCCCCCATATAAGGGTATCCCAAATTTTCGGTATTTTGGCGTTCTTGAGCGCGTTTTTCAACCGAATTCGCTGCAATTTGGTATTTTGTAGTTGTATATAGTAACAAATCTCCCTACCAAAAATTTTTAATATTCGCCACCTTTTTGGGGTCGCCGCCATATAACCCCCTTTTTTATTAAAATAGTTATATGATTTGTTCCGTGTTTGGGTTTGTTTCTAAGACTCTGCTGTAATCATTTCATCTGCGGAAGATACGAAAGAAACTAGAACATAAGGTTCGATAATTAACCTTATATATATTAATATATATGAACTGTAACCCGCATTTAGGCCTAGCCCCTATGTGGGAGGTACCAGAAGGAGTGGACCGATATTCCCCATGTTCGAACTGGAACTGATTTTCGAAGAAATAATAAGATGGGCAAAGTTTGGATGAAATAAAAAAAATTTTAAACAAATTTGGTCCATGGGGTCTATAGCCAACTTTTAGAACCATAATAACAACGACATTTAATTTAAAAATTCCAAGATGTGCTAATTACGTGACCCTCTCAAATTTGACTTGTTTCATAAATACCGTTATTTATCACACATTTCCAGTAATAATTTTCTGTTCAAACACTTAATCGATCAAGAGCAGTACACATAAGCGTTTTCCATAAAAAAACACTATTTAAAAAAATTCCAAACGATTCGATATGTTATGTATATACATATACGGTGCCGGTCACCGATAATCGATTTCAAATTGCAATTATCAGTTTGGGGTGAGATATTGAATATATCCTCCATTTTCCATATACAAAACAGTTCCCCACACGAAATTATCTTTAATAATGGATCATAATCCATTTCCTTCGAAAACATCAAGAGGGAAGTAAAATAATTATAATACATCCCTGCGGAATCATCTATGTTAATAGCTGTAATTATAATAACAATTTATTTGAGAGACAATAATATAAGTAGCATACTTTTAGGCGTTCCTAAACAAAATCAGAAAAAAACGACTTCAAATGAAAAATGATTTTAATATTTGTTTTAATTCCAAAAAAATATGTTTAATTTTGTTGCTTATTAAGGGGGAAGTGGGTCTTTATAAATTATTGTATTTTAATACAATGTCGCCCCACCCCCAAAATTTCACCCTCACTGCGTATGAGTTATATCCAATTAAATACACAATTAATATAAATCATACGTTTGGTGGACCATAAATAATGAGACCTAAATTACACAAAAAAAATAAAATATATACATAGAAAATATTTTATTTGAATTACAATACATAATAATGATAAAACAACACAACACAAAATAATAATAATAATGAATGAAACCATAACAAATTGGTTACATTAAATAATAATTTAAATTAAAATGAAAAAAGAGGAAATTTGGAGTAAAGAAAAAAATTTAATATCTACTACCATCCATTGAATTTTTATATTTGAATTTTGTGGGAATTTATGAAATATCTATGTAAGAACTACTACAATGTTCATATTAATGCCTGGTATTTGTCAGAGTGCCATGAAATTGTGAGTAAAAGGACATTAAATGCAGGCGAACGAACAGTCAGCAGGCAGTCGGTCTTTTGTACAAAGACATTAGTATTTTAACACCATCATCAAAGAGCGTTTCCACATTTAAAGCTGACGAGCTTAATAGTAGTACTCACAACGCAAGGCATACAAACAACCTCCAGTCTCAGTCAAGTAGCAGCTAGCTCAGCAAGCAACCAACCAACGAACCGAACCACAGCCTCTATCACTGTTTGGTGTTGGTAAAAACTAATCACTCATACCCACATAGACATTATCATCATCAACAACAGCAAAAACACGAGCAATGGTTGGTTTTCTCCATTTCGAACGAAATTCATTGTCAGCTTCATTGTTGGTTGGCTGGTTGGTGGGATGGCTGGTCGTTTGGTTGGTTTGGTTATATAGCTGCTAGTTTTCGCTGGAGTATTTAATTTATGGAGGCTGCTCTAATTGTTCTGGTACTTGGGGATAGTGGTAGTAGTTTTGGTTTTCGTGCTAATGGAATGAGTCTTTCATCAGCGAGGAGTTACACACACTTACACAACTATTTGTGTTACATTCAAATTTCAGCTATTGTTGGATGCTTGAATAAACGAACGAATGTAACATCTTACGGTTACAGTAGTTCCCATTGTATTTCTTTATTGGCCTTTTAATTACAATATTGATCACTTTACATCATTCAAGTAAAATCGTCAGAGTCACCCACCACTAACATTGAAATTATGAGTTTTCGCTTTTGTTTTCGTATTTCTATTTCACAGTCGTTTAGCTATTATATATTTAGTTACGCATATCAGCAGTGCAGCTGTGCACGAAAATATAGTGAAGTTTTGGGGTGAGGATGTTAGTATGTAACAGGGGAATAGTCTTCTAATAGAAGACTCTCCCGGGCCACTATTAGTAAAGCCTTCCATCAGAAAACTGGTTGAGCCTATAATTTGAAAAATATTTTTTTTCCTATTCTTTCGTCGATTTTTCTTCTAAGTTCTGCAGGTTTTCATATTGAAGACTAGAAGCGCTTTCTTATAGAAGCCCAGGAGGGTCTTCTTAAAGAAAACCAAGAGGGCCTTCTTATAGAAAACCAGAAGAGATTATTTGGAAAGATCAGAAGTTTTTTATTGAAGTCCGTTAATGGTCTAAGTCCGGTAGAGTATTGGACTTTCAAAATAGGGTTCTTTTATAAGAAATGTGGGCCTTTTTTACAAAACCAGTAGGGTATTCTTTGATAGAATATCAACAATTCAATATATAGACCTACTTCGATTTCTATATAGAATACATTCTATTAGGCATTCTTATAGGAAACCACATGCGTTTATTTGGAAAGAACATAAGCTTTTTATTGAAGTCCATTAATGGTCTAGGGCCGGCAGAGTATTGGTATAGACTTTCAGAAGAAGGTTCTTTTATAAGACAAGTGGGCCTTTTTTAAAACCAGTTGGGTATTCTTTGATAGTATATCAATAATTCAATAGATAGACCGACTTCTATTTTTTAGGCAGACTTTGTTTTAGGGCGGCTTTTTGGTATTTTATAGGTAGAGTTTTTAATCTTCTTTATATGAAAGTTCTGCTGATTTGATATAAGAAAAGTGAACGCCCATACCAATACTCTACTGGACTTAGACTATGATTGTACTTTCTATATACATACTCTTCATGGTATTCTCCTGGTATTCTAAAAGAAGATTATTCTTGTATTCAGTATGGAGACCCTTATTGGTTTCTATGAGAAGCACCTTCTGGTCATCTAAAATAAGACCCCTTTGGACCCTTCTGGACCCTTTTATAAGCAGACCCTTCTGAGTCCTTATAAGAATACCCTTCTGGCCCCCAATTTAGAATACACATCTGGTCGTCAATAAGAAGATATCGTCTTCCAATAGATGACACTTGTTGTTCATCATAGGGAGAGCCTTTTGGTCTTGTAATATTTAAGTTTAATTTTTTTCTGGTCAATCTGGTTGTCAATATGAAGACCCATGTCGTCTTCCATTAGCTTTTTAGAATATTTTTTTATGGACCGACTCTCAAGCGTGAATATTTTAAAAGAATAATTTTTAAACAGACCTCTAAGAATAAATTAAAAAAAAAAAATTTTCCAACAGACCTTCAAACGTGGCGTTTTTAAAAATAAATTTTTTTCTATGGACCTTTAAGCATGGATTTTTTAACAGACCTTCAAGCGTAGATTTTTTAAAAAAATAATTTTTCAACAGACCATAAAGCGTGGATTTTTTAAAAGAATACACATTTAACAAACATATAACCATGGATGTTTTAAAAGATCTTCAAAAGTGGATTTTTAACAGAATATTTTTGTACAGACCTTAAAGCGTGGATTTTTAAACTGAATATTTTTCCATACTTTTATTAAAGAATATTTTCTGGTCTTATATGGGAATTCCCATACAGAATTGCCTTCTAAAAATGCAATTGATCTTTTATAAAAATACTCATCTGATCCTATTTTAATCTTTTATGGGAAGCTCCTTCTTTCTATAAGAAGTATTTTTGCGCTTATATGGGAAGTCCTCTATAGACTGGTGTTCTAAAAATTATTGAAAAATATTGGTTTACCTTAAGAGAAATATTCTTTTATTCTACATGGTGTCTTTCTGAATTTGAATCTTTTGGTATTCCATTCTGTTTCCACAGGATTCGACTTCTATAAGCCTTCTAAAAGAATAACTTCTCGTTCCAGAAAAATAGCCTGTTAGTATGCGTGCATCTTCGTCTTGACTACATTTCTTGTACGTATGATCGCTTCTCCTTCTGGAATAATGTGTGCTCTTTTTTTGTTACCACATGTCAAAAACACACACATATACATATATACGCATTTCATTGCCTCATATAAGATAAATAACTATAAATTTCGAACAATGTCGAAATGAAAGAAAAAAAATAGATAGACCACCTAGGGTGGGTGGCTGGATGGCTGGTGCTCTTAACAAAACAAAAACAACAACGAAAGCACATTACACATACCTCAAGGCGCTTAAATTGATTGACACTAACAATGATATACATGTACGTTGAATATTTTATACACAACAAAAACGACAACATCCAACTGAACATTTTAAGAAGTAAGAACAAGAAGGCAAACAATAAGATGAAATAGTAGAACAGAGGGCGAAACAAAACAAGCAACAACAAAAAATCACTAGAAGACACAAAATACTAAAGGTACATTCATACTATGTCTGTCAAGCGTGAAGGACGAGCAGGAAGACCGAACGAACGAACAAAAACGCACACTAACCCACACACTGCAGGCGATACATGTAGAAGAAATACGACAACAACAACAACATACAAATAAAAACAGATGCCTTGATTTAAGTACATCGCGTACAACGTGTACGACGAATATATGCATATGAACCAAAATAAAGGAAATAATATATGTATGTAGTGTGAGTGTGTGTTATGCGGTTGTGGATAATATGTGTGCGTGTGTGTGTGAGTCGAAGGCGGAAGATGTACACACATCATAAGTGGTTCGTTCGTTCCACTGGGAGGGAAAGTGGAGAAATGTCGACAAAACGTAAACTAAGGTTAAATACCCATTTTGTATAGGAAATATATAGCAAAATAACAAAAACAACAATGCCCCTGGCACGCATACACACACGTACTACATATACAGAAAGGCAGGGAGATACAACAATATAGACAGCAATCACAATAAACTATCTACTACTAGCCAGAAAAGTTTTAGTGCAAAAACATAAGGTACAGTGGGTAAGAGGGTTGATTATGGAGGATCAGTGATACAAGAGTGTATTTTTTAAAATAACTTTTTTTCAACTGACCTTTAAGCGTGGATTTTGAAAAAAATATTCTTTCAAGGCACCTTCAAGCGTGGATTTTTACTAGAATATTTTTTCAAGAATCCTTCAGTTGTGAGTTTTTTAAAGAATATTTTATCAAGCGCGGATTTTTAAAAGAATATTTTTTCAAAAGACCTTCAATATTTTTTCAAGAGACCTTTAAACGTGGATTTTTTTAATTAGATCTTCAAGCGCGGAATTTTTAAAGAATATTTTCCAAAAGACCGTGGATTTCTTAAAGAATATTTTTTCAAAAGACTATGAAGCGTGGGTTTTTTAAAGAATATTTTTTCAAAAGACCATCAAGCGTGAATTTTCTAAAGAATATTTTTTTGAAAGACCATCCAACTTTTTTTAATGACTATTTTTTATAAGACTATGAAGCGTCAAGTTTTTGAAAGAATTGTTTAACCGTGGATGTTTTAAAGATTTTTTTTTAACTATCAAGCGTGGATTTTTTTAAAGATTTTTTTAACTATTAAGCGTGGATTTTTTAAACTATCAAGCGTGGATTTTTTAAAGATTTTTTTAACTATTAAGCGTGGATTTTTTAAACTGTCATGCGTGGATTTTTTTAAATATTTTTTAAACTACCCAGCGTCGTTTTTTTGAATATTTTTTTAACTATCAAGCGTGGAATTTTTTAAATATTTTTTTAACTATCAAGCGTGAATTTTTTTAAATAATTTTTTAACTATCAAGCGTGATTTTTTTTAAATAATTTTTTTTTTAAACTATCAAGCGTGAATTTTTTAATTTTTTTTTAACTATCAAACGTTTAGGCATAGCTCCCATATAAGGGCACCTCCAATTTTCTGTATTTTGAGTACTTCCATTTTTTCGGATAGCCCCCATATAAGGGTACCCCCAATTTTCGGTATTTTGAGGTTCTTGAGTGCGTTTTTCAACCGAATTCGGTGAAATTTTGTACTTTGAATCCTTTTGGGTAGCAAATTTCCCCACTAAAAATTATATATATATATATAGAACCCCTATTAAGGTACCTCAAATTTTCTGTATTTTGGGTATTTTGGTCGCATTTTTTGACCGAATTGGCTGTAATTTGGTGCTTTGAGTTCTTATTGTGTACCAAATGTCCCTAAAATATAGGTCAATTTTTTCTGGTACCCCCCATATAGCGGTACCCCCCAATTTCCAGTATTTTGGGGTTCTAGAGCGCGTTTTTCAACCGAATTCGCTGAAATTTGCTACATTGGGTTCTTATTGTAATGAACTATAGCCGCATTTAGACCTAGCCCCTCTGTGGAGGTTCCAGAAGGAGTGGACTGATATTCCCCATCTTCAAATTTGAACTCAGTTTCGAAGAAGTAATAATATGGCAAAATTTTGGATGAAATCTAAATTTTCTGAAATGGAATTGGTCCAAAGAAACATGGGGTCTAGATCCAATATTTCGATGAGGCACATTTCCACCGTGTTAAAGTGAATACACGCTCATTAGCGATAAGGCTGAGGGTATAATAATCCATTATAAATTTCTGAAATTTGTATTATGGTTTACATAATTCTTTTTTAGAAATGTCGTAATAGGTCCACTTTTTGATATGTTCCCTATATTTTAATTTTTAGTACCTGTCAGTATACCTATGGTGGAGGGTATCCAAAGTTCGGCCCGGCCGAATTTAACGCTTTTTCACTTGTTTAAATATTTTTTTGTTAACTATCAAGCGTGGATTTTTTTCCTCGATCAAATGTAATTTTTTCAAAAAAAAACCTTGAAGCGTGGATTTTAAACGAATTTTGTCAATGATTAAACTGTTTTTTTTTGAAGTGCTTAAACTTAGATTTTGTAAAGATTTTTTTAAGAGACCTTCAAGTGTGGATTTTTTAGGAGAATATTATTTTTAATAGTTTTTCTTTTAAATTAACGTTTATTAAAAAGACCTTCAAGCGTGGATTTTTTAAAAGAAAATTATAACTGCAGGATTTTTTAAAATGACATTTTTAACACACCATTAAGAGTGGATTTTTATATACATATCCATATTTTTATATCATATATCCATATAAAGGTACCGCCACATTTTTAAGGGTTTAACGGCATTACGCACCAAAGTCTTTGGGGTTTTAAGAAGCTGACATATTTGTATGTAGACAATTATCAATATATCGCCATGGTTTGGCATATCCCTCATGTTTCTCTCAATTTAAAGTATACTTCGTAACAGACATCCATATTTCTCATGCTCCCCAATTTTTTTTTGATCACTGTAACCCTCCATACAAGGATATCGAATTGAAACGTTTGCAACGAAATGGCGAGAAAAAAGAAAACGAACTCCATAAAACTTACATAGCATCAGTGTACACGTTAGTCTTACATATACCTAAAGAAGTACACTAAAGGAAGTACTATCTTACACATACATACACACACAAACACATTGAGAAAGCAGAGAGATAAAAGCATAAATAATGTGAAACTATTAAAAATAAACTACTCCACAACTCCGGCAAATGAAGTCACACATTCTAGCTGTGGAAGGCAATGTTTGACTTGGCGTATATAAACAGGAAGTTAGTTGGACTTCCCGCCCAGCAACTGAATAGGTTATGTGATAGTTGAGCAAAGATTGAATAGGGGAGCAAATGGTGTCAAATTAAACGCAACGCATAGTTTGAATAAGTTTTGAAGTGATGTCTTCAGATAATACGGGTTATTAAGTCATGCAGATAACAGATGACGAGGAGTATTTAAAAATATTCATGTGTGTGTGTGTTAGAAAATACACTAAGATTTTCGCATCTCACAGCATAATAATATCACATACTACTGTTGTGTATAGATTAATCTGAAATTATTTTCAGAAAGTTTCCTAACCAATCAAAACTCGAACTATTAAGAGAGATTAAAATCGCTTCAAAAATATAGATATATGTCAATCTAACAGAGAGTATAATAACGGTTTAGTATATAGAAATTTATATATATGTTTGCGTAGTTCCAAAAGTTTGTAGCGCAAAGAAATATTTGTCGCAAAACCATCGTCACGACATTTTGCATTTAGGTCCGCTTCTGATCAATAATAGTTATAGTTTTGGCTGTAATGATCGATTATTATTTTGGTCGCTCTAGAGGCCACAAATATGACCCGAACATGAGGAAATTTAATATAGGGTAGGAAATCTTGCCAGGCTGGGGACGGAAAAAAGGAATCAAAAGAATATTTTTTCGTACGCACAAAAAATGTAAGACTTCGAACCAACCATTCCAGACAGCCGGGGATTCAAATTCGTGTCAGCCTAACATAACATATCATGTCAGAGGAGCGAATAGACTAGAATAGACTTTTATCTGGGACAGAAAAGTGAAAAGCGCCTACGATGAACAGGAGGGGCAAGTGGGAACAGCAGATGAATTGCTCAGAAGGATATGTGGGGGAGTGCCATCCACGTCCTCTGAAGCGACAAAGATTTTTATGTTTCCAGTATAGCAGACCGATGCAAACCCGGAAAAAGAGCTTTCCGTCTGCAGTAAATAGAATGCAAGCCATCCTAAATTAAAAGGAGACTGAGGGCGACGAAGCTGGCTCCAATATTAAGAAGACGAGCTCTGAATCGGAATCTTCCCTAAAGACCGGGAATTACAAAAGGTCTAATCGCAATTTCCGATAGCAAGAATTGGTAAGGAGCCGCCATCTTATGTGAAGGTTGGTAGGAGTTTTTATAGAGACAAACTCTGCTATGTAGTGAGCGAAGAGTTGTGCGCTCAAGAAACTAGAATATGGGACTCCTTATGGATCAATAAATAAGATAATGGAACACCTACTGTAAGGAGGGGATCCCTTCGATCTTGATTGGTGCGAATTCAAAGTGGACTATCTAATGCTAAAATTTGAGTCATCAAAGAGGACAGAAGAGAAAATTAGTAGCAAGCACTGTTAACATAAGCGAGACAATTAAATTCAATTTGGCGAGGAAAAGGCACATTTCTCAACTAAAAACAGGCAACGGCCTTCGTTAGAGGGTGGGGCAGCGAATTCACGACGGAATGAATGATCGAAGTCTTTGGAAGTCTTCCATAGGGGGTAGAACGAAGAAGCGTCTCAATGGCAATGTCTGGCCGTTAAATCGATTTTCTTTAAGATTGAAAAGACAAGAATTGAAGGGAAAATACGAAAAACTGTGCATCTAAATAAGTATATTAGCTAGAGATTGCAAACTTTGCGACAGTTATTTATTATGATATTTGATACCTATGTATCGAAGCTAGTGATGTACAGTGGGAGTTTCTTTTGCCGAAAACGCGATTACCGAATTTGCCCCGATGCCGAAGGTGTCCCAGTCTCCCCTATACCAAATATATAGACGTTAATTTAGGAATTTGATGGAGAATATTTTTGTGTTTTATACCAACCAAGAATACGGGATGCAATACCTCGAAATATTAACCAAAGACAAATTTAATATAGGTAACAGTGAAGGATATAAATATGGCACTATGTTTTTAAGAGCTTTTATAGGGTAAATACCACCAAATCTTGATTTTCAAACCATACAGAGTTCTGCTGTCAAATAAACTTTTCAATATCTAATTTAACCTTGACCTACGACCATATCACAAAAAGCCCAAAAATTAAATTAACATAAATAAGTATGCAAATAAAAATAAAAAATTGTCCATTTGATAACACAAAATTATTTGGGTCAAATAATTTTTCACAAATCCGGCCCCGTGTGTATAATAAATGTGGGTACAAGTTCCTTCAAAATATCTTCAGCTAGAAGAAAAAAAACGAAAAAAAATTCTGTTTGGTTAATTTATTGCTGACATTTGACATTTTGCAGGAGAGCGATGAGGATATTTGTATGTTTCGTCTTTTGGCAAGATTTTTGTTGGTATTGGCGATTCGGAAAAGGAATCCTTGTTGTTCATTCATTATTTTTTGTGGGAAATTACGAGGAGATCCTATTCGTTAGGCATAGTTTTTTTTTGGTTGTGCTCTCTCATTTAGAATATTTCCCCCAAGGGCTACAACTGCTGTTTCGTCGATTTCTTACATTATTTATTGTAGGAAGAATAATAAAAACAACAACGATAGCAATAATAACACCACTAATGTATGCCTGCCTGAGTGACTGACTGGATGGCTGGCAGGCTGGGTGGCTGTTTCGAAATTCTTTTCAGCGTCGATGTTGTTGTCGTTTATTTTTTTCTACAAGTCGTTTTATAGTCGTCGTCATTCATTTCTTCCCGTTTCGTTTGGTCTATAAGGTTTTTTGTAGTTGTTGTTATATAAAAGTGTTTGTTGTATGTGCCTAAAAGTATACACCATTAAGACACTTTGACTTATAAGTTGCCACAAGGTATGGAAGGAGCCAGGCAAAGCAGTTGGTGTTTTTGTTGTGTGCCATTTTTTTCTGTTCTAGGAGTGTAAAGGTCTGGTGTAACGACCATGTTTCTGCACACACATACACTCACCAATCACACATACAGGCAATGTTGACTACATTCACATTTACAAGACTAATAAATTATGCTTAAAATCAAACACTTAAATTTGATTTGGGTCCTTTTGTTTTTCCCTCCTTAGTTTTTTTTTTTTCAAAAGTTGCTGTTGTTGTTGCTTTTTTGCTGTCACTGTCATTGTTGTTGTTATTATTACTGTTATTGTTTGTTTCTTAGTGCTTTTTAAGGTTTGTCTGCTATTACCACCTCCCCGCCTACAATTTGGTCAACGAACATTCCGAAGTATTTTCCCAGCAGAAACAAAAAACACTTTTAGCTTCTAGCCGCCGCCAGTTTGGTAATGTTGACCATTTTTGTTATTGGTGTTTTTTTTCTGCTGAATTCTTTGAGAATTGTTTTTCTTCCTTCCCTTCCTCTTTGGGACAATCAGGCGGACAGCCGAAATAAGTTTTTTTGTTTGGCCTATCGAATGTTGAGTTATATAAAAAGGTTAGATTTTGTTGATAAGTTTCATCTCTTTTGTTGTTCAGCTTCCTTATAGTTTTGCCATTTATGGGGTGGATTTTTTCGGAAGCTTATATTTAAATACAAAAAATTTAAAATAGAAAAACATTGGAATTTGAAAAGTTTGTTATATCAGTTTTCAGTTTATATTTATAACAATACAGAAAAATACTCAATATACTAGACAATTGTCATTTGTTTTTTAATTGTCGAAAGGGTTTTATCATTTCTGGGAACTCGATCTGACATTTAAATTGATGTTCTATGATGATGCAACGCCGAAAAACGCTAACCGAAACACCTCTAGGTTATGTCGAAGATTTAGAAACGTAAGTGGAACACGGCATTGAAGAGGGACACATCTGTCCTTATAGTGAAATAGCTCTCAATTTATACATACATGTAGTGTATTTAATATTTTTTTAAAGCCATACCTATTGTTTGGAATTTTAGAGTTCTCAACTGATAAAAGCCCTCCTTGCATACAATTATCTATAGAGCTTCATTGTTTTCTCATATCCCATAAGTCATACATTGGTATTATATATTACTAGCATAACCCGCTACGTTGTTAGCGATTCTTTTTTAAATAAAATTAAAAAATAAACATTAATTTAGCAACACAATATACTTTTGGAATAAGTATAAATTTCAAACATCTTATATATTAATTTTTTTAATGTCAGATCTTACTCCGCACTTCTTTCAAGCAGAAACGTTGATCTTCTATCTCGATCTTCCCGATGGACCAATGCAAATAGTACCACAATACGTTTTTTAAAACTTTTTGTTCCTCTCGGCAATTTAACACTAATGGTGAAATAGGCAGTACGTTTTAGTACTTATAGTAGTACGAATTACAATTTTGCCCAGCACATCATTTATTATGCAGAGACCTGCCTGTATAGGGAAGATTTCCATTAAAATTGCAGAAATGTACGCTCAAGAACGTTACGTGTACAAAAACAAAATGGAAAAAATTGTCGGTATTTTTAGTATATCATCGGCATAACGATCCAGCCCATTATTCATTACATCGGAAGTTTACAACTTATTTCTGCAAAATATTTATGTAAAATTTTTTTATTGCCATAGGTCCAGATAAGTATTTAATAACAAGTTCCTATATTTATCCACTGTACTGTAAACAATATTTATTACTTGTATTCTATTCGTTTGTAATATACAAAATACATAACGATTTTCAGAATTATACTTTTTCCCACACATTGCAATATTTTGTATATTTGGTGCCATTTAGTACGAATTTTCAATAAACCAAGCCACTTATTTATACTAAGAGTTGGATATTTTTGTGCTCTAAATTTACAATTATATTTTTTACCATTCGCTGTGGTACAATATTTATTAAATTTTTTCCAAAAATATTTATGCATATCGCTCTATTTGTAATAGTTAAGGTACATACTAAATTTCAGATTTCAATCTCTAACTTTTCCATTACAAGTAAATATGTTGCATCCCTACCTGTTCCATCGTAGTATAATATTTAGTACTTATTAGTACCTTTAGTACTAATTTCCAAAGTTTGTTCACACATTATGATGTGCTTATCATGGATAGAGATGGGCAGTGGGTAAATACCCAAAGGGTAAATACCCGGTAAATTGGGTATTTACCCGGTAAATTGGGTAAATACCTTTGTATGGGGGTTAAGTAGGTCCACGATTACTGGACATGGACATTTGGTACTCAAAAAGAACACTCTGTGCCAAATTACAGCCAATTTGGTTGGAAAATGTGTCTCATAGACAAAAAATACCTTAAATCGGTAGATACGGGTATATATCAAAACTTGGACCCAGGGACCCCATTTTGGATTTCTATATTTGCTTTGACATTAAAAAGATGTATGCAAAATTTTGGCAGCCTATGTTAAGGTGTTCGGTAGTTAAAGAGTTTATACCCAATTTTTGGGTAAATACTCAAAATAGGGGTACCTTTGTATGGGGTCAACCAGTAAACGTGGACCTACATACATAAATTTTTGCATGGACATTTGGTACCCAAAAAGAACACTGTGTGCCAAATTACAGCCAATTTGGTTGGAAAATGTGTCTAATAGACGAAAAAAACCTTAAATCGGGAGATACGATTATATGGGGGCTATATCAAAACTAGGACCCAGGGACCCCATTTTTAGATTTCTATGTTTGCTTTGAAATTAAAAACATGTATGCAAAATTTTGGCCGCCTATGTCAAGTGGTTCGGCAGTTAATGAGTTTATACCCAATTTTTGGGAAAATACTCAAAATAGGGTTACCTTTGTATGGGGTCAACCAGTAAACGTGGACCTACATACATAAATTTTTGCATGGACATTTGGTACCCAAAAAGAACATTCTGTGCCAAGTTACAGCCAATTTGGTTGGAAAATGTGTCTAATAGACAAAAAATACCTTAAATCGGGAGATACGGTTATATGGGGGCTATATCAAAACTTGGACCCAGGGACCCCATTTTTGGATTTCTATATTTGCTTTGACATTAAAAACATGTGTGCAAAATGTTGGCCGCCTATGTCAAGTGGTTCGGTAATTAATGAGTTTATACCCAATTTTTGGGTAAAAACTCGGGTATTTACCCAAGTATTTACCCACGTCTTTAAAGTATCGTAAAACTATCCATTCTAAATAGATTTGATAACAAAAACCCGGAAATAGGGTGAAAGATGTTGTATTACCGATTCAATATAGTAAATACCCAAATAAATACCCGCAAATGGGTATTTATCCACCCCTTGGGTATTTACCCGGTAAATACCCTGTAAATACCATCTCTAATCATGGACAAAGCTGTATACCAAATTTTAGAGTTCTACGTCAAATCTTTCCGGTGTAATACATTTTAGTACTTTTTAGTACCGTTTTAATACTTATTTCGAAAAAATTCCAAATTTCAGATATTTATCCCTACTTGTTCTATCGTAGTATAAAAATTAGTACTTTTTAGAACCTTTAGTACTTATTTTGTTCACACATTCTGATTTGCTTATCATTGACAAAGCTGTATACCAAATTTCAGAGTTCTACGTCTAACAGGTCCGGTGTAAGTTTTAGTTATTTATAGTTATATTTTAATACCTTAAAATGAAATTAAATTAACATAAATAACTGTAAACAAAATCGTTCAGTAAATGCAAATAATTAACATTAAACAAAATCGTTCAATTGTTCAGTGGAATGACTCGATTAATTGAACTAGGTCGTTCACGAACGATACAAGACTAGAGGCACACACATTTCTGTATCACACATTCAGTACGCTGTGCCAAAATTCGTGCAAATCGAATGCTTTTCAGGGACTTTGGTGCACCATTTACCTAAAATCGGGCGAAACTATATATGGGAGCTATATCTAAATCTGAACCGATTTTCACGAAACTTAGCACACATCATTCTGGACTTAATTCAGTCGGTTGTGCAAAAATTCGTGCAAATTGAATGATTTTCAGGGACTTTGGTGCACCATTTACCTCAAATCGGGCAAAACTATATATTGGCAGCTGTATCTAAATCTGAACCGATTTTCACGAAACTTAGCACACGTCAATTTACACATAATTCAGTACGCTATACCATAATTCGTGCAAATCTAATGATTTTCAGGGACTTTGTTGCACCATTTACCTAAAATCGGACGAAAATATATATGGGAGCCATATTTAAATCTGAACCGATTTTCTCCAATTTCAGTAGGGTCCATCCCTTGTGCCAAATTTCATTCAAATCGGATTATAAATGCGACCTGTACTTTGTTAACAGACGGACGGACATGCATAAATCTACTCAGAGAGTGATTCTATGCATATTCTCAAAAGTAACCATGGGTCTATCTCGATTCCTTTTGCCTGTTACAAACATATGCACAAAGACATAATACCCTGTACAACAGTGTGGTGAAGGGTATAAAAATAAAATAAAAATATATTCTTTTCTTAAAGTGATCTCAGAGTGTTTAAAGTAAAATGTTTCTAAGGAAAAAACACAATTCCGCACACAAAACCAAGAGAGGATTCATTCCGAAAAAAATTGCTTTATCGTTTTCTGAAGAAGCTAAATTTGAATACACTTTCGATGGGAATACATTGTTTTAGTTTTTCCAGTCGAACATCGTATACCCCACCTTTTTGTATTCACTATTATTAGTTGTTGGTTTTGAATTGTAAATCAGTTGATGATATATGATGCAATACGGATGAGCAAAGGTCAGCCGGGATCAAAAATAAGGAAAAAATGAAAGATTTTGTTTTTATTTATGGGTAAACTCTCCTACCCTAGTTATTTCTTTGAAGAAAAACTTTTCTTCGTCATATTTTTGGGACTGTTACGAAATTTATTCGTCCTTTATCCCTTGTTCCATTTTACGAATGATAATTTATCTTTTTTGTTCTGTGCCATCATAAATGTCGAACGTGAAGAAAGTAGTAGGATAAGGGATATAGAGTGGGAGGTTTATACAGACATATGTGAATATATATAAATTTTACTTATTATTTTTTAAGATAGGGAAAAAGTGATTTCAATTTTATTTGTTTCTGTTGTTGCTTCGAGATTCCAAATAATATTGGAAAACATTTAAATTCAGGCTTTCTTATAACAATTGTGTGATTGTGCCACTTTTGACTATTTTAAAGTTTCTTTTTTATTTTTTACTTTTATTTTGACTTCAAAGTGTCGTTTGTGGTTCACTGAAAATGATAAATTGCCTTTTTAAAACTAAGTTTTCTAGCGGGGAAAACTTTTCTTAAATTGTTTTTTAAACAAAACATTTCAAAAAAATTTTACCCCATATTATGACGCAACTAATTGCCCCTATTAAATTATTTCTATGATAAATTCAAAGAAAATATGTCCACAATAAAACCAAAAATATTTTAAACCTCCGGATTTTTTTTAATTCACATAATGTCAGGACATCAAACCAAAGACAACAAATGAAAAAAAAGCTCACCCACAACAATTTAACATAAATTAATGGAACGATGACAGCATGTCACGACTAACCAAACAACCAACCAAATAACCGAATCAATATCCATAACGAGTCACTACTACTAGCAGTGACTATGTCCTTATCATCATGTTGTTGGCAAATATGATGCTGAATGACATGATGACAACAAACATTACCACCACCATCATAATCACCACGACTATAGTTTCAGCTACTGTTTGGAAATCGGTATTAGCGTCAGTTATTTGCATCAGCATCACGAGCAGTCGCATCTGTATTCCCTTCCGATTGCCAACTAACCAAGCAACGTCAACTGAATCGTTTAGTCAACAGCGTTCAAATACACTGCTAAGCGCAATGACGACAGTTTTATTTGAATATATATATATAGCTTCCCAATTGCAGGGGCTATGTAGAATAGGGTGTAGTGAAAACAAAGACTATCAAGGCGTAGGACTATCCACTAGAGAGTTTTTTTAAATATTTTTTTCTTTTTCTAGAACTATCCAAGCGAAAAATTTTGAAAGAAATATTTTGTTCAAGGACTATTTTTTTAAGAGACTAGGACCGCTCGACGTACATTTTTTAAAAATATATTTTTTTTTCAAAGACTACAAAGGCGTAGATTTTTTAAGGCTAAAAAGGCGTTGATATTTTATTATATATTCTTCAAGGAATATAAAGGCGTAGATTTTTTAAAATACATTTTTGCAAGGACTATAAAGGCGTAGATTTTTTTAAATATATTCTTTCAAGAACTATAAAGTCGTAAATTTAAAAAAGGAAATATATATTTCAAGGACTACAAAGACGTTGATTTTTTAAAATATATTTTTTTCAATGACTATAAAGTCTTTGATTTTTTTAATATATTCTTTCAAGAACTATAAAGTCGTAAATTTAACAAGTGAAAAAGCGTTAAGTTCGGCCCGGCCGAACTTTAGATACCATCCACCATAGAACTACTGAAATGAAATTTTAACGATTTTTAATCGGTATTTTTCATAAAATCAGAAAACTTCAAACCGTTGACCGATATTGATTACGCATGGTAGAGTGAAAATGTGTATAAAATCCACAGACTACTGCAAAGATATAAAAGGCTATACCTAAAGGGTGACCAATATTGATTGCATAGCTAGGAATTAGAAAATATTTGGGGTTATCATTATATGAGGGGCTATGCCGAATTAATGACCGAAATAACTCACTTTCGAACCCGATATTTTAGTTTTGTATCTCAATACTTTTCTTCAGGAGGCATCATTATATGGGGATATGCCTAATTGCCGGCCGGGCCGAACTTTGGATACCTTCCACCATATGCGGTGTATACACTGAGGTTGTATACACTTTGACACGATAAAAATGTGCCTCATCGAAATATTGGTTCTAGACCCCATGATTTATTGGACCAAATCCGTTTCAGAAAATTTAGATTTCATCCAAACCTTTCTCATCGTATTATTTCTTCCAAACATAGTTCAAATTCGAAGATGGGTATAGTTCATTATCAAACCTTACGTTCTAATTTTTTAACTCGCTATCCTCGCCACGTGAAATGACTACAACAGAGTCTTAGAACCAAACTCAAAACGCGGAACAAATCAGATAACTATTTTACTATAAAAAAAGTGGGTTATATGGGGACCACCCCAAAAAGGGGCGAATATTTATAATTTTTGGTAGGGAAATTTGTTACCATATACGACTACAAAATACCAAATTGCAGCAAATTCGGTTGAAAAACGCGCTTAAGAATTCCAAAATACCGAAAATTTGGGGTACCCTTATATGGGGGCTATCCGAAAAAATGGACCTATATTCATAATTTTTTGTGGAGAGATTTCGTACCTATTAAGAACTCATAATACTAAATTACAGCTAATTCGGCGGTAAAATACGATCAAAACCCCCAAAATACTGAAAACTAGGAGGTACCGTTATATAGGGGCTACCAGAAAAATTGGACCTATATTTATAATTTTTTGTGAAGACATTCAGTACCCAAATAGAACCCAATGTAGCAAATTTCAGCGAATTCGGTTGAAAAATGCGCTCAAGAATCGCAAAATACCGAAAATTGGGGGTACCCTTATATGGTGGCTATCCGAAAAAATGGACCAATATTCATAATATTTGGTGTAGAGATTTGGTACCTATTAAGATCTCAAAATACTAATTTACAGCTAATTCGGCGGAAAAATACGACCAAAACTCCCAAAATACTGAAAATTAGGAGGTACCGTTATATGGGGGCTACCAGAAAAATTGGACCTATATTTATAATTTTTAGAGGAAATATTTGGTACCCAGTAAGAACCAAATATACAAAATTTCAGCGAATTCGGTTGATAAACGTGCTCAAGAAACCCAAAATACCGAAAATGTGGGGGTAACCTTATATGGGTAACCTTATATGCCTAAACGTGGACCGATATATCCCATCTTCGAACTTGACCTGCCAAAAGACAACCCTATGTAAAATTTCAGCACCCTATCACAATTCCTTCAGAAGATAGCGTGATTACAACAGACGGACGGACGGACATGGCTAGATCGTCTTAGAATTTTGCCCTGATCAAGAATATATATACTTTATAGAGTCGGAAATTAATATTTCGATGTGTTACAAACGGAAACACAAAATTAATATACCCTCTATACTATGGTGGTTGGTGGATATAAAAATTTTTTAATAGAATAAATAGAGGCGTCGATTTTTTAAAGTATTTCAAGGACTATCGAGGCTTAGATTTTTTAAAGTATTTCAAGGACTATTGAGACGTAGATTTTTATACCCTACACAACTATGGTGTCAGGGTATTATAGCTTTGTGCAGCCCCAAAAGTTTGTAACGCCGCGAAATATTGGTCCTAGACCCACCTTTAAGTATACCGATCGTCATATTTCGACTAGCTGAATCGATCTAGACATGTGTGTCCCCCTGTCCGTCTGTCCATTATAATTTGCAAACACGATACAGGCCACAGTTATGGACCAATCTTCACGAAATTTTGCATGAAGACCTCTATAGTTTTTGGGAAAGATCGGTTAATATTTAGAGGATGAAATGGGCCAAATACTAATTTTTTGTCGGTTTTTCTGGTCGCTCCAGAGGCCGCAATAATGGCCCGAACATCGTGAAATTTTGCATTGAGAAGGGGATCGGTGAAAAATGACAAAATTCGTATTCTATAGCGTATATATTTACCCCTGAATGACATAGACCCGAGAAGTTGATATTATATCGAAGAAGAGTGGTTGGCCTTTAAATTAATACCAATTATATTGCTGTATGTGCTCGGATGTGGGAGTTACACCTAAATATTTACAGGTATCTCCGTATCCGTATATTATTTAGTAACCCATTATCACTCTAGAGCGCAGAACTATAGCGCTGATCGCTTTGAAATGTTCCACAAGGTTCCAGTTATGGTCAAGGACAACGCCTATAATTTTCGGTGATGATCAGATAATAATTTTGGAAGGGGCCGAAAACTTAATTTGTTGTGTTAATTTCGAGTCGATATATAGGCCACAAATGAAAGCCGAACATCACAACACAACCCACGGTGAAGGGAATCTGGACAACAGCTGTACTGAATACTCGTAATATTCGGAAAATATGTCAGTGTGAGAAAGCGGTGCTGTTTACCTCTAATCGGGCAAGAGGATGCCAATATCACGAAATATTGCCCAGGCTCGGAATAAACATCCGCAGAAAATTTGAGTTCCGTGGTAGTTGTGTAGGGTATCGTATGGTCGGCCCGTCCGACTATACTGCTCCACTCACTGGCTTCAAATATTCTTTATATATTCTTTTCGAGGAATAGTATCTTCACTTCAACCTTATGTACATACTAGTACGTATATATCTATTTCTACCAAACGTTTGGAGTTTGAGTTGCTTGTTAGTCGCTTGCTTGCAGTTGTGATGCATTGCGTGAATTTTAATTAGTAAGCGATACCCTCTACATGGTGCGTAAGTAATGAATATAAAAAAGGAATAACAACTAATTTCAGTATATTAAACAAAAAAAGAATAAAGAAAGAAGAAACGAAAAAAGCTATGAACGAACAAGACAATTTAGTCATTGTTTAAACTTAACTGCACTTGAAAATGAGGGACATTTTTTTAATTTTTATTATTTTCATGGTTTAAGTTTTAGTGAATAGACTTTGTCCACAAAAAGGAAAAATTGCAACTTAGACGCAACAACAACCACAAATAGATTTGTATGCATACATTATTTTATCTAGAAAAACTTAACCATAAAGGCAGTCACAAGAAGTAAGCTGTGAAGATGAATCTATAGAAAAATAAACACACTTTTGTGGTATTACATATCCTCATACATAAAACAACAACAACATCACTTACAAACAAGCTAACGAATTACACTTAAAGTAACCTTGAAATTTTGTTCAACAGAAAGAAAGAAAATATAAAAATTCGCATTCACACGCACACACACTGACACCCACACGTACGTCAAAGATTCATGACATACCCTCACACCGTACGCATTCCCGCACACTTACCAATACAAATTCCATGGATTTCATAAATAGTCGTATGCGCGTCGAAACGAAAAACAAAAAAAAATTGAATGCAATCGCGTACATTAAGTAACGAACGCACTTTCACACGAAGGCCGCCTTCAGTTGTGTGGTTGTAGTAGTGTAGCCAGAGAAAAATAACGTCGGCAAAATGTGACATTCATAAACGTCACTTTAATTATAGTGTAAAAAATGTTTATTCACACATTTTACATAGCTTGAGTGGTGATACACAACGTAATGGCAATATATATACATATATATATGCATTAAGAAGTCGACTTACTTTCTCATCATGGCATTGTGTGTCATGTCATTAGAACTATTTTTCTACTCAACATTGTAGTTGTTTTAAAATACCTAAAATCGATCCGAACTTTTATATAGAGGCTAAGACATTGTAAATCGGGAGTTTGGACAATTGGGATGGGACCTTGAATGACGCGTAAAATTTATCAACCTATAAGTATGGAGTATTTTGAGTATTTTCCTCTCAAACTTTCCAAGAGCTGTCTCATCTCGTTGCGCAGGTACCCATGCTTCAGTTCCATACAACAGTACGGGTAGAGTGTGAGTTTGGTCTGGCGAGTGGTTGTCTTGCTTTTGAGTTGCTTACTCAGACAATAGTAGCATCTGTTGGCCAACACTATTCTCCTCCGGATTTCAAAGCTGATGCTATTAGCTTTGTTTATGGCGGTACCGAGGTATATAAAATCGTTTACTACCTGGACAATTGGGATGGGACCTTGAATAAATGACGCGTGAAATTTATCAACGTAGAAGTATGGAGTATTTTCCTCTCAAACATTCCAAGAGCTGTCTCATCTGGTTGCGCAAGTACCCATGCTTCAGTGCCATACAACAGTACGGGTAGAGTGTGAGTTTGGTCTGGCGAGTGGTGGTCTTGCTTTTGAGTTGCTCCTCCGGATTTCAAAGCTGATGCTATTTGTTTTGTTTATGGCGGTACCGAGGTATATAAAATCGTTTATTACCTCGACGCTGTAGTTTTCAAGTTCCACAGTTAGTCCGAGCCTACTGGACGTCTTGCGCGTTGATACCATCAGCTTTGTCTTTTCGCCATTTACTGTCAGTTCTCAATTCGTTCGCCTATGGGTGAAACATTGCGAGCGGCGTAGGCGAATGTACAGAGTGCCATTCCTGTTCATATATGCACCTCGTATGACCTTTTTCAGCAGGATGTTTAACAGGTCGCACGACAAACTGTCACCTTGTCTGAATCCTCGTTCGGTATTGAAGGGCTCCAAGAGGTTCTTTCCCACTTTAATAGGGTTGTCGGATGCGGCTTTATAATCGACGAATAGGTGAGATGTGTCAATGTGGTTTATGTGGGTCTTTTCCATGATTTGGCGCAGAGTGAAAATCTGGTCAATAGTGGATTTGCCTGGCCTGAAGCGTATCGGTATGGCCCAATAATGTCATTGACCATTGGCTTCAGTCGTTTATACAGCACGCTGGATAGCACTTTTTATGCGATGGGAAGAAGGCTTATTTCTTGGCACATATCGCGTTATTTCGGTTCTTTCTTATTTTTTCTGAAAATACGTTTCTCCTCTCTCCTCTCGTTTCTCCCGATAATTGTCCATCGCATTACGTGTTGCTACCCGTTAGTAAAATTTCTTTCAGGCTGCCTCAATAGCACGTTTTTCACTGAAAATACGTTTCTTCTCTCCTTTTCTCTCGATAATTCTCCATCGTACCACGGGTTTCTTGATGGTGGTTTTTGGTACCCAAGTGTTGCTTTTGCTGTAGTTTCTAGGGAGTGGGTAATTCTTCGCCATTGTGCTTCAATATTATTATTGGGACAAGTGGGTAAGTTGAGCGGAGTAGGCTTCTGCTATCTTTTGTGTTTGCAGCTTTTGTAGATCGAAGCCGGACCTTCTTTCGAAACAGTGATCATAATCTTCCAGAAATTTTGCTAGTTTTGCCTTAACTTGGCCCCATATGCAGGAATCTATCCTTTAAATTGATGCCAACTATATTGTCGTGTGTACTCGGATTTGGGAGTTACACGTAAATATTTACAGGTGCTTACGTATTGAAATATTATTTAATAAACCATTTCCGCACTAGAGGGCGGAAGTATAGCGCTGATCGCTCTGAAATGTTTCATGAGGTTTCAGTTATGGTCATCACGACACAACCCACGGTTAAGGGAATATGGACAAGTAATTAGAAGTACTTTTTATTTGTAACATTCGTAATAGTCAATTTTACATGTTAGAAATATTACCCAGGCTCATAAAATTCTGCATATTTTGAATTTTTTTAGGTTTCAGATTTTCCACAGAAGGGGCCAAAATTTGGTGCAGAATACTGGCATAAATTTGAAGTTTTGATGCAGTCCCATATAACTATCGATCGATTTTGAATAACAATTTAATTGTGTATTTTGCGGCTTGAGCGAAAGTAACTTGTTTCTGTCAAAATAAACTCAAAAAAAAAAAAAACAAAACTATTCTCAAAATTAATTAAGGTTATATTGTTTTGTTCCTTTTGTTTCACAGTGTAATTTAAACTAATTAGCTGATACTCGAACGTTTCGCCGAAACACTTTAAATATGTTTCGCATGATTTTTGTTAAAGTGTGTGTCTGTCTGTGTGTGTGTGCACAACTACTATATAAAACAGCATGTTATAAAGTACTTGCATTAGCAGCCACATGTACATCATTTTCCTCTTTAATGATTTGTATTCTCTCGCTTTGTTTATGTGTCGTTGTTGTTGTGTTTCTGTTTTGTCCTTCATCTGACTGTTGATATTGTTGTAGAACGTTTGGATTTAAGTTCACCTTAGTCAGTCAGTCAGTATCCAACTATTTCGTTACGATTTCTATAACATCATGCATACGGATATAGGTATGTGTGAGTGTGTGCTCTTTTCTGCATTTAGTGCACTTGAGAAGAGATGAAAAGCAAGAAAAAATGTAGTTGAAAACCTTCTAAGAACAACATTCTTGTCTACGGAAATCCAGCAATGCCAAATGAATGGTTGGTTTTTGTGTTTCGTTAATTGTTTGTATGTTGGCCGGCCGCATCTTCTGTCTGTTCATTTGTGCCTAAAGTACTTTTGGTGCTTTATTTGGCACTTTTGATTCATTTATTTGGCTAGGTATATATGCGAATGAATGATTTTGTTTTGTATACCAAGAACAATGTATTTTTTAAAATTGTGTTTTGTTTGTATGTGTTAATAATTAGTAACTCGGAATGCTACTTTTGGACCAAGAGATTGTTTATTTGAGGCCAATCGATTGATGTTATCCAGATAGGAATGTCAACAACCTAACAGAAAGACAGTCAACATTCGAAAGGGGAGAACTGTGGAATCCGCTTTACACAACGTAGTTTACCTTATTAAGGGCACCTTCGACTAGAAAATGTACACTTTAGCATTATGCATTTTTTTTTAATGTTAAACTTTTTTATAGAAAGAACTTCGCTTATAGCTAATAATGAGACCTCGAAATATTTACCTGCGATCCTATTTATTCTTAATTCTCTGTCAAATTAGCCATGACGGTCTTTCTGATTAAATAACGATATAGCTCGCAATATTGAAGGCAGAGCTTTGAAATATAGCAAATCTTTATAACCCTAGGATGTTTGGTATTGAAAATGGAATATATCGTTCTTTTTATTTATTTATTTATTTATTTTGAAGCTTTGTGCAAGCATAATTGGCCAACTTTTTAGGGTAGTCCGAATTGCATCAAATTTAAAATTTTGGTTTTCCATTGGACAAAAAATAAAACTACCAAAAATTATCAATATGGATCTATGTTTCGGAGCAGCCTCCATAGAGCGTTACCTCAATTATTCTGTGTTTTGGTGACCTCAGGCAAATTTTTATCAATTAGTACTGCTCCAACACCCCATATAAAATGTGACCCTACCAATTTTCGGTACTATGAAGTGGCTATAAGTTGGCATTCTGGATTCCAGGAGAAAAAAATATTTTTCCAGAAAGTTTCCAATTTAGGTTAATGATTTTTATATCACTTCCACCTACTAGCAGAGAAAGTAAGTCACGTTTGAAGTACCTGGCCATTTTTAAGAACGTTTTAATACACACCACACGGTATAAAAAGGTTATAAAATATGATTTACTGATAGTTTTTTTTTTAATTGGAAAATCAAACTCATTGCGTGAAACATAGTTAATTTTCAATTGGTCCATGTGAAATCGAAAATCGGCAATTTTTTGGATGAAACATTTTTAAAACATTGAGAAAAAAATAAAAATAATGCTAGGTGCTAATTTAACACTGCCTCCAATACAAAACTATCAAAGTAGGACAAGGAGTCATTTATGCAGACGACACACAGTGTCACGACCGCGGCCAAAAATGGCCAAAACCATGTACCTCGGAGGACACATTTTTTGATGAGTATTGTTAGAAAACACTCCAATTAGAATAAATATGAAATTATATATCGATATGTCGAGTAGTTTTGTCTCTACAATGCACTATAGGTAATTTGGACAGTTTTTAAGCTAAAAGTCAATTTTTCAATTTTGGAAAATAATATCTTTTTTGATGGCAATAACAAGAAAACATGTCAAAATTTATGAATTTGTAAGATTTTTTGCGTAAAAGTATCTTAGAAACGGCGGAAATCGTAGCCAAACTATACACTTTGAAAATAAAATTAAAGAAATAAAAAAATTAAAAAATCAAGGCGTATTTTAAAACGTTTAAAACCGCTAAATGCAAATCATAAACATAAAAATTTAACATGGAGAGTATTAACGGTGGTGTGTGCTGTTTAATACGTTTGTGTAGCGATTCAAAATTTACATAGTTGACTATAATAAAATAAATGTGCTTATTTTTTACGCATTTGTCATTTTAGATAGACTTTTACTAAAATGTTGACATTTGTCTGATCTTTTGACAAATGAAATATATTAATTAAAGTCTTCTAAATTTATTCCAATAGGTCTCAAATTGCGATTTTTTGCGTTTTTCAAGGTTTATCGATTTTTTGTAGGGAACTTTAGAATAAAAAACAATAATATTTTCAATATTTGGTTTGATGAAGGAAATAAAAGCTAGGAAACATATTGTTGTTCACAACGTCCCCGCAAGTAAACAACAATATGGACGAAAAATACGTCAAATTAAAATAGGAAATCAGGTTATTTTGCATGCATTTGTCAAGATGCACCGAATTACATAGGAAGATAGAACTCTTCCGCGAAAAAACGAATACACAGGAATTTTGATTACAAAATAAACAACGTGACTCTTAAACCGCAAATAGGTTGTCGAAGGAAAGATTATGTGAAAAAATCTAAAAAGTGAAAAATAGGAAATGGCGAGCTTGAGTTCCCCTTAGGATATAAACCATCAAAAACTTATTTTTTTATCTTTTTCAGGATTGATTAAAAATAAAAAAGTTGCATATGAAAAAGTTTTGTTCCAGTGTTTACTATAATCGTGTTCGACGGTAGTAAGCATGGCTTTATCACACTTTTACATATTAATGACCTTAAGGAGTATATATGGGTACTGAATTAATCATTATTAATGCATTCTGCAAAAACATACGACATTGTAATAATTATTCCTTTAAAAATCTAATCGCGGGGTCGACATTTTTTTAACTTACTACCCTAATCGTTTTCAACCGTTTGTTGTGTATAAGACAATTAATAAAAAATATCTGAGATAGAATTAGCTTTGTTCGTTATATGTGTAGTTGCTTATAACCGTTGTTCGTTATATCCGATTTTTACTGTGGAAATCTGCGTTTTCTCTTTCTTGTACATATACATCATTTAAAAAGTCAAAAAATCGTTTAAAACCGCTGTTATTAAGTATATCAAATATTTTATTATAATAAAAATAACAAAAATAAAACTACTATACTTAATATAGCTGCATATAACGATTTTATAGTACAGAAAATTACTTTTTTAGGGACCTTTGGTATGGTAGTGTGCAAAACCTATTACAGTCTTCGTCGAATTTTGAAGTAATTTGGACGAAGACATGAACATTTTCATGGAATTTGGATAAATATAAACAATTTTATAGGTCCAAAATGCGGATTTTTCAAGACCCTTTGTATGGGAGGTACATCAAATCTTGGTCCGATCTACCCATCCCAATTACCCAAACCATACCATGACGTTTCCACCACGCATTTGATTTTTTTAACATAAATAAAGTCTACGAATTGGATCGTTCTGAATTGAGTTTGGATTGAACATTTATGTGAGTACCGCACGAAAGACGCCACGTTTGTGCACTTAGTAGGACATTTTTCTAGAAATTGCAATAGTTGATATAGAGCTTTGAAATTTTGCACAGGCATTGCAAATGGAGTATATCGGTCCACGTGTTGGTATAATCCCGCTATTATAGGGATTTTTCAAAAAGTTTTTTTAACCGAATTGTCTGTAATTTGCTACGTTTGGTTATCATTGAATATATATTTTCCTATGGAATATGATCAATATTGGTTACTTTTTTAGGTTATCCCCTATATAACTGCTCGTTTGGTAAAATAAAAAAGTTTCCGGAAGGCAGTTTGTCCAGTGTATATACAATTTGGAACACTATGTTTTAGAATCATGGACAACATACATAACCGCATAACATAGTCTCTATATGTCTCGATCGACATAAGGAATTTTAAATGCACACAACGCGGCAGAACTTAACGACGTTTTTGTTGCTTTTTATATCTCTATCATATATGTCTATGATAATTCAATCGCGGCCGACGGTCCCTCACGGACGAACATCGCCCACAAAACGAAAATTGCTCCAAAGAAGAAAGTAATTTCAGTTGATGGTCACAGGAGATGAATCATGGATCTATGCGTGTGGGCTCAAAACTGAAAACAATCGACGTGTGGACTTCGAAGATGAGACAAATCTAACAAATGTAGTATCCGATTGATGAACATTTGCCTATTGTCTTGACCGCACGAGCACGTCAAAAACCGATGAAAAACGATGATATCTATATACATATTATGTCTTTGTGCATATGTTTGTAAAAGGCAAAAGGAAACGAGATAGACATAGAATCACTTTCTAAGTTGATTTACGCACGTCCGTCTGTCTGTCCGTCCATGTATTTTTGTGAACAAAGTACAGGTCGCATTTATGATCCGATTTAGATGAAATTTGGCACAAGTCACTTATTTGGACCAAGGACGAACCCTATTGAAATTGGGAAAAATCGGTTCGGATTTAGATATAGCTCCCATATATACATTCGTCCAATTTAAAGTGAATGGTGCAACAAAGTCCCTATATATATTTCGATTTGCACGAAATTTGGCACAGCGTAATGAATTAGGTCTAGAATGATGTGTGTTAAGTTTCCTGAAAATCGGTTCAGATTTAGATATAGCTCCCATATATATTTTCGTCAGATTTAATGTAAATGGTGCACCTAAGACCCTATATACCTTTCGATTTACACGAAATTTGCAAAGCGTAATGAATTAGATATAGAATGATGTGTGTTAAGTTTCCTAAAAATCGGTTCAGATTTAAATGTAGCTCCCATATATATTTTTGTCAGATTTAATGTAAATGGTGCACTTAAGACCCTATATACCTTTCGATTTACACGAAATTTGGCACAGCGTAATGAATTAGGTATAGAATGATGTGTGTTAAGTTTCCTAAAAATCGGTTCAGATTTAAATATAGCTCCCATATATATTTTTGTCCGATTTAATGTAAATAATGCACCAAAGTTCCTTAATATCTTTCGATTTGCACGAAATTTGGCACAGCGTAATGAATTAGGTCTAGAGTAGGTGTGTTAAGTTTCGTGAAAATCGGTTCAGATTTAAATATAGCTCCCATATATATTTTCGTCCAATTTAATGTAAATGGTGCACCAAAGTCCTTCGATTTGCACGAAATTTGGCATAGCGTAATGAATTACGTTTGTAATGATGTGTGTTAAGTTTCCTGACATCGGCTCAGATTTAGATATAGCTTCAATGTCTGACCAAATGAAAAATTTAGTATTGGTTGCAGAATGTAATGTTTATGGATCCTATTTCATTTTACTGGTCCTTTAAAAATTCGACGTCTGTTAGGATTCATCTGTTGAATATACCCAAAGCGGTGAAGGGTATCATATAGTCGGCCCCGTCCGACTTTACTGCTTTCCTTACTGGTTTTTAAATAATAAAGCTAATCAGACCTCCTACAACCTTTTACCTTTTACTACATAAAATTGAGGAACAGAACTGAAAAATAATGGTCAGTTCCAGTACATTTTAAAAAGTAAAGCTAGTAAAAGGGGAACATTTCAAAATGGCTCTCAGAGTACAACATAATTTGAAAAGTTCGGGAACGCAAATCTAGTAAATATGCCAAATTTAAATGGCAATACTTCAAAATCAATATAGCAACCAATCAGAGGTTGGCATTCCTGTTTACCATTTTTACTCGGACAAATTTTTCGAGTAAAAAGTTTACACAAGAACGCCATTTTTTTGAGTTCTCTTCAATTTGATTTAATGTTTTATCAGTTTTGTGGGTTCAGGAACGGTTTTCGAGTAAAAAGTTGCAAATCGTGTAATATTAGTAGATTCTTTTTGTAATACATGTGTTTTAATTTTGTGGTGAATAACGCCGAATGACTTAGTCGAAATTTTGGTACAGCTCTTATATGAAATCGGCGGAATTTATATGACAAGTTTATATATCAGTTTTACCAAATTTAATTTATATCGTTATCTATGCTAAAAGTAAATGACCTGCTGAACGTTGCCTTGTAGGATATAGTAGACATATTTATGGTGAGGTACCATAACTGACGCAAAAATCATTCACCCTAGTGTCTTAAACAAATAAATCAAACTTTTTTCCTATGCCCATTTTGTGTAATTATTACCTCTTAATTGGAACTGTTAAAATCAATTAAGTTTTTGCTGAGTAGCTTTCATTAGCTTTTAACGTTAATTGACAACATAGACATCACCATTTTTTTGTTTTGTTTTATGTACGAAATTTACCTTGCGGGCCGAAGGATGTTATGGCAGACATGTAACGACAAAGGTGAAATATATCTTGTCTATCTATGGCAATAGATGAAGAGATTCGTATGTAGACATAACGGTATGTGTGTGTGAGTGTATTTGAACACAAAACCAAAATAATTGACATTTTGACAGATTAATCTTTGACTTTGGTAACTGATGTCCTCAAAGAAGAGAAGAGATGGGATGAGATGAGGATGAACATAAATTTTAATAAAATGCTTTGGACACTCAATAATGATGATGATGTTCGTCAGCCTTTCCTTTTCCACGTTACCACAAAACGCTTGTTAAGGGACTGGAATCTTCAAAAATGTCTCTACGGCACAACAATCCTTTACCCATGTCAATTCATGTCCATGATGGTAACCTCAAAAATTGTGGTTTTATCATTGTCTGATGTTCACAATTCCATTCGTAAATTGTATGAATGTGGTTTTTGGCTGTAAAATTATATTTATTAATTGTGGTTTTAATGTTTATTGTTTATAGAAAAATGAAATATGTTTTATTGGCTGGCATTTTGTTGTGGGTTGGTTTTATTCGAAATATATATCATCAGTAGGTATGTGTGTGTGGGTGTGTGCGTCGTATTTATCTATTAAGGGAACCCCCCCAAGATTTTCAATGGGCTGGTAAATCAAAACCAATGCTTGTTAAGGTTTGTAACTTTACACATATATACTTGAAGATTTAAAATAGAAGAAAAATAATTTAAAAAAAATTTTGTTATTGTTTTGTTGTTGTTTTTTTGTAATTAAAGAACAGTCCTTATTTTTGATGGCGGGCATGATAACTCCTCACTGGAACATCGGATTCCGAAAATTCCAACGGTGTTAGAAAGAGTATATGTCTGGCTCTCGTATGAACTAGGATTATTGACTTCGCTCTAAAATTAACAAATTGGTGGACCTTTGAAAAAATATTTTTGGAAAATCGCCGATTTTTTACCAAAACCCAAGTTAAAAAATAAGGAAGATCTTCACCAATTGGCTTTATCCTAGTTCATACGATAGCTATACACTCACAGAGAAACGTGTAAAAATTTGAAGTCGATTGGGTTATTAGTTTTTGAGTTATCGTGCCCGCCATTCGCAAAAAATGTTTAGAGAAAAACGCGTTTAAAGTTTGAGAAGCCCTTCAGCCTTCACTTGATGCTGACACAATAAATCGGCTATATCTTCAAGAGTTCTTGAGATTTTCATTTGAAATTTTGTAGGGACATTCTTTAATTAGTGTAGATTCGAATTATATCAAAAATTTTTTTTACCCGGAGAATGGGGGGGGTCCCCTTAAACCTGTCGTATTGTTCAATGAGTTGTAATCCTATGAGCTTTACGTTTGCATTTCAATAATCTTTAACACTGGGCATTTATGCCAAGGAGAATGCTGAAAATTGTATGGTTCAGTGCTGAGAATAAGAAAGAGCCGAGTTAAATAAAATTAGGTTTTGTGAGAATCGATGGAACTCTTTACGAGAGTATATTTGAAATTGGGCTATACGAATTTGTATTGTAAGGAAGATATTAAAAATTGGTTTTGGGGGGCGAATATCATTCACAAAAATTAAGGGATCTGATAAAGATCAATGGGGAGATCCCAAACCATCGGTGACCACGTCCTACGCCTTTGTGGACAAATGTTATAATTTATCTTATAAAAAATAGGCTTATGTCTGAATTGTCAGTTAATATTTATTCTGATACCTATTCTGATATTATTTGATATTACAATTACCACACTAGAAGCAGGAAATTCCGCGCTGATGGCTTAGGATATTTCCGGTTATGGTCAAAGACGATGCTCATACTTTTTTTCGGCAAAGATCGGATGATATATAGAGAATGAAAAGAAAGTTCAAGTCGCTCTATAGGTCATTATTATATAATATATGTATAATATAAATGGGAAATTACAAAAATCTTTTAAATTCCTTGAAGCTGAGGTTTGCAAGGCTATAACCCGCGAAATTTGAACATATTGCATATAATTTAAATTCATTTCTATAAAATGAAATGTTCTTGTCAAAATCTTGAAATATTGGTAATAAATAATAAATTGCGTGGAAGCTGTGACGGTGGTAATGTAAAAAAAGGGTGAAAATGTGTTGAAGCCAACGAGTTTTTTTGTGTTCCTTCCTGATTTGTGGATAAACTACACAACGCACGCACATGTGATCAGTGATTAAGTTGCAGAATACCCCATGGACAATATGGTTCTAATGTGTGATTTTTCGATATAATCAATGGATGCTGACATTTTGAAACCGGATTTTCGGTGTTTTTTGAATTTTTCTTATAATTAGGATGCACATCCAGATAATGGACTAAACTGATTATAGGATTGTAGAACTCGTAATTTTGCTTCGTTTAGTGTATATCTCATGAATGTGCTCACCGTAGCTTCTATGCAATTGGGTTCCAAAGACGAAAATTTGGTGCGTAAATTTTTATAAAAAACATATTTTTTGAGTCTATTATTAAGAAAGTCCATTCAAATTCCGTGGAACACCGCGTGATTTTAGTTTTTTACGTGCCGGATCTAATGAGCCCATCCATGTTCAATTCCGCCCAATAAAACGGCGGATATAAATACCTTGAATGTGGAAAAAACTGCAAAAACTTATTTTGACAAATTCGCGTATATAATCGCGTTTTTCTTCGAATTGATTTCACATACATTCATTCCTGTGTTATCATATTCGCGAATCTGTGTGAAAATAGGTCAAAAATATATTGATACGCGAATAATATAGTACATAGAACAATATGATTGGTATCAATTTAAGGGTCAACCACTTCTATTAGATGAACTATAAATTTCTTGTAGAGAAGAAAAATTGACACCAATTATATTGTTGTACGTACTCGGATGTAGGAGTCATTGTCATTTTGTCATTTTTCATTTTTCACACAAAATTTGGGTTCTTTTGTCCCGATACATGTTAAACGATCTTCAGCAAAATAGTCATGCTTATTCTTTGTCCAAATTCCCTTCCTGGAGTAAAATTTCGTTGTGTTCGGGTCATAATTGTGGCTTATAGGGCGACCAGAAAAGCAGACAATAATAACGTTTTTGGTCCATTTCATTCCCTACATATTAACGGATCATTACCAAATTGGGGTCTTCTTTGCACAGAACCGCTTCTAAATGCAAAATTTCGTGACGATTGGTCCATAACAGTGGCCTGTTTCTGTGTTTAAAAAATGTAATAGACTGACGGACAGACAGGCACCCATGTGTAGATCGATTCAACTAGTATGACTAGTATGATCCAGGGATGCAAAAGTTGGTACAATTGTACTAATTTTAGCACTATTTGGAAGTCAAAAATGCGATAGCACCCCAATGACATATTTAGCACTATTTCTAAATTGTAACAAATTATTCTCACTCAAAAGTATTATAAGTGCTTAAACATACAATATGAAATGAATCGCCATCCCCCGCTGTCGTTACGAATGGATGAATTTGCCATAGTTTAAACGTAGTGTCCTATGCCGCTTCAAAATTCAGTATTCCCCATCAGATTGATAAATTCAGTAAACATTTGAATTATTATTTCTGTAACAGTTCTATGAGAGAGATTATTTTTCAATGTTTCAGGAATAATTCCGTACAGATATTCATGTTGTTTTTAAATACTCAACAACTCGATGGCTTTCACGTCAAGAAGTTATTGAAACAATTTTGGGGCAGTGGGAATCACTTCAATATTATTTTACACGCGGTGATTTCGAAGCTGATTCCCAAAAGTTAAGGCTCAATTTTATTATTTCAGAATTTTCAAACCCTTTTCACTGTTATTATACCCTTTGTGCATATGTTTGTAACAGGCAAAAGGAAACGAGATAGGCACATGGATTTCTTTTGAGAATATGCATAGAATCACCTTTTAAGTCGCTTTATGCATTTCGGATGCATTGTGAACAAAGTACAGGTCGCATTTATGATCCGAATTGGATGAAATTTGGCAGAGGTCACTTATTTAGTCCAAGGACGAACCTTATTGAAATTGTGAAAAAATCGGTTCAGATTTAGATATAGCTCCCATATTATTTTCGACGGATTTAAGGTATATGGTGTACCAGTTTCTATATAGTTTCTATATATCTTTCGATTTGCACGAAATTTGGCATAGCGTACTGAATTAGGTCTAGAATAATGTGTGTTAAGTTTCCTGAAAATCGGTCCAGAGTGATATATATGTCCCATATATATTTTCGTCCGATTTAATGTGTACGGTGTTGCAAAGTCCCTATATATCTTTCGATTTGCACGAAATTTGGCACAACGTACTGAATTAGGTTTAGAATGATGTGTGTTAAATTTCGTGAAAATCGGTTCAGATTTAGATATAGTTCCTATATTTTTTCTTCCGATTTTATGTAAATTGTGCACTAAAGACCCACAAATGAATTAGTACGTGCCTTTTTGTTAATTTTTAAGTGTTCATCTTATCTATGTGCATATAAAAATGAATTCTTTATGTATGTTTGTATTAATTATTAATAACAATAAAAATGCTATTCAAATACATAAAAAGTACAATCGGACTGAAAAAAATACACTTTTTATTGAAATCCAGTACAATTTCAGTAATTTCATTTTGCATCCCTGGTATGATCCGTATATATAAATGTGGGTCTATGACCAATATTACGCGGCATTACAAACTCTATAATACCCTGTTGTGTAGGCTATAAAAATAAATATGGCTTTGACTAACAGCCTCACTTTCAGCCAAATTGGCTGTAATATGGTATTTTGCTTTCGCATTGTGTAGCAGACATTCTTACTAAAAATTAACAAATTTGGTCCACTATTTGGGGTAACCCCCATAAAACGGTACGCCTTGATTTTCGTTTTTGGGGATATTGCGCGCATTTTTCAATCAAGTTGACTGTAATTTAGTATTTTGAATTATCTTGGTACGAAAAACTATCAAAATTGATTAAATTTTAGGGTAGATCTCATATAAACGTACCTCCCATTATTTCGTATTTGCGAGATTTCGAGCATGTTTTCAACAAAATCGACTGTTTTTTACCCATAAAACATATACCGGCCAAAATGAAATGTTTATTTTTTTCTTATGTTAGATCCGCCATTTTTGATATATTTTATTTCATTTTCCAAATCTTATGTTACATGCTCAAAAATAATTTTTATTATTAATTTTTGCTTGTTTTTAAATTTGGCCTCTATTTTCGATGCACCCTGTTGAATTTTTACTTTTTTCTTGTAGAATTGTAATCAGAGTCCCTGAAATTCTTATATGTGATATTTATTTTTTTCATAAGCCACGTTAATTATAGCCAAAAATGCGATCGCTGGACCATAGTGCATTGTCTTGGTCAGGGTGAAATTCTAAGATGGTCTATCCATGTTTATTCGAAGGGGTTGAAATTATATCAATGGAAGAAAGGAAAGTAATAGGGTTCTGAAAATTTACATAGAAATTATGTTGTCTGCATGCAGGCCAAGTTCGAAGACGTTTTGTCATATCCCTCATAAAACTTTATCCACTTTAACGGTATCTTGAATAGTTTAGACACCTTTTCAATATAATTTGTTGCAATTTAACATTTTAGTTTTTCATTGGATGACAAATCTGACCAACAATTATCAATATCGCTCCAATTTATCATGGGTACGTTTGGGTGCGTTTTAAACCTATTTGACTGAAATGTCGAATTTTGGTTTCTCATTGGTTACCAATAATTGTCAATGTTGTTCCATATTGAAAAAGTTTAGTTTCGTTTCCATATGTTGTAATCATTTAAAATGCATTCTAAGAAGTCCTGGTTTAGGTATATCAACATATAATGGTAGCACCAATTATAGACACATTTTTTCATATCTAAAAAATTAAAAATATATTTTCACGTTTTGTAGTTTTTAGGCTACCCCCTTAGTGGAAATTTTAGGAACATATGTCATAAAAAGTGGCTTCAATTTAGTGTTAAAAAATGCACTAGTAAAACTTTGTCGACATAAGTTTACTTATTAGATTATTATGGCCCGCCCCTTTTTACATAACATTGCATGTTTTACGCAGACTTCTCAACATCATTCGCCGTATTACACATGGGGTTTGAAACTTAATTTCAAATATGGTGAGGGGTATACAAAGTTTGGACCGGCTGCTATGTTCTTAATAATATAGTAAGTATTGTAGAAGTACGGAAGATACGATCCGGTTAAGTAATATTAAATTGTATCCTATAAATCGGTATTTAAGAACTTTATAAAAATGTTGATAAATTATTATTTTGCAACTATCAGATAACATTTTTTATAACATATATAATATTATATTATTTACAATACACCATTTTTCATTTATTCACTTTTCTCGTTAATATTAATTTCATATTAATTTAAACCACTGTATGCTTGCGACTAATCACCAAATTAAACGCACAATAGTGGTTTAAAGGATTTTTGCTTCGATAGTTGTTTAACTCTGTCGTTTCTGTCTGCCATGCTGGCTGCCAGTCTGCCTAGTTTATTAATCGCTATTGTTACTGTTATTGTTCGACGTCCTCAGCATATTCTTCTGCTTCTAATTCTGTGAGTATGTTTGTAGGGGTTACGTGTGACAGGGTCAATGAGTAAATTTATTAAGGGTATGATAATGTGCGTGTTCAGTGTGTGTCTGTCTGCTGCCTGCCTGCCTGCCTGCCACCCAGCCAATATGCCCAAACCTAAAAACATGGATTTCAATAATTGAGTTTATGGTGTGTATTATTAGATGAACTAACGAACGAACTCCAATGGCATTAAGCCTTGTAATGTAGTGGATACGGATATACGGCATTATACGGCATTGGTGTAGGAGGCTACAATTTTAATCTCACAAGACAATAATTAATCAAACCGGTTTTCACCACTAACATATATCTCCGCCTCCTGCCACTTGGGTAGATGCTTTTATTTATGATTGTGGTTTGGTTTAAAAGCTTATTTTCCACCCGTGACCATATCGCCACCCTATTTTTGTAGTAGTTTTAAGCAGAAATAAAAGATAACGAAATAAATGAAAGTGACAAAAGATTTTGGCAAACAATGTCACACAGATAGTCCTTTATTAATTTATTTAATCCCCGCAAAATACAAGTCGTATTCGTGAAGCAAATGATTGATTATAACATTTGACATTTATGAAATTTTACACTTTTTCGGGGGAATGGGTAAACCGTGTTAATAAAATTCCACTATACCGCCTATGTTGCCAACAAATTACCACAAGTATTACTAAAAATATTAACTTATTAAGATTACGTTAAGTTCTCATTTTTTGTTTTGTTATTACAAGTTTTTAAAAGTTTAATTTCATTATCCTCCCGCCCCATCTTTTGGTTAAGCAAAAGGGTCAGATATCTAAAGGAAAAGCAATGTGGCAGGTTAATGAAAGACAGTTAATTTAATTTCCCCACATTAAGGTGTTTTAAATAAAATTTTAAGGATTTCCCTATTCAATATTTAAACTGAAAAGTCCCTTCGCATTAGGGTTCGTACGTTCGTTCGTTCGTTGAACGGTGTGGCATGACGTATAAGTGTTGGCCTCTTCAATTAACCACTTAACCGCCATCGCTCATACGTAACCCTGGCAATGCATAAATTATCACCTTTGTTTGAAAGAAAGGTGTTTTTCTTTAGATTGCCTTTTTAAATATTTTATTATGTTTGTTTTTTATTAGCTGTCATTAAGGTATATGTGTATGTGTGTTTAAAATGCTATGAATTTGAAAGATGTGCTCTGCAGTAAAATAATAATAGGGTTATTACTTTTGACTGAGGGAGGAATTGTTTGAAACAATGCTTACATATCTTAATATTAAAAAATTAGTCAAATATGGGTGATCTTCTCTTTGTTTTTAAAGAATAACAATACTACAGAATCTAAAATTTGAATTCGGCTACCTAATTGAAAAACATTTCAAACATTTCACAAAGTTCATAACCCATGATAATCCTTAATACTAAATTAGAGACATCTGTTTAAAAACCTGTCCATACTCCCATCTTAATTTACACTTAACGGTGAGATGGAAACGTCGACCGATAAATCTCATTTTTAGTAGCAAACATCCTGGCAGTACTAGTAATGTGTGTGTGTGAACTTTCTAAGCTCCATGTTAATAGACGTACATAGCTAAAACGATGTGGAATTTCATTCTTATCAAGATATCAGTGGCATCATCTTTAACAAAGTAGAGTCGAAAATGGTTTTAAGAAAGACAAAGTTTTTTACAAACTGGTTCTAAAAAAAACCAGTAAGGAAAGTGGTAAAGTCGGAAGGGGCCGACTATATGATACCCTTCACCACTTTGGGTAAATTCAACAGATGAATCTTAACAGACGTCGCATTTTTGATTTTCACGAAACTTAACACACATCATTCTAGACTTTATTCAGTACGCTGTACCAAATGTCGTGGAAATCGATAGGTATTCAGAGACTTTGGTACACCATTTTCCTTAAATCGGACGAAAATATATACGAGAGTTATATCTAAATCTGAAACGATTTTCACGAAACTTAGCACACATCATTCTAGGCTTAATTCAGTACGCTGTGCCAAATTTCGTGCAAATCGAAAGATATATAGGGACTTTGGTGCACCATTTACCTTAAATCGGACGAAAATTTATATGGGAGCTATATATAAATCTGAACCGATTTTTATGAAACTTAGCACACACCATTCTAGGCTTAATTAAGTACGCTGTGCCAAATTTCGTGCAAATCAAAAGATATATAGGGACTTTGATGCACCATTTACCTTAAATCGGACGAAAATACATATGGGAGCCATATCTAAATCTGAACCGATTTTTCCCAATTTCAATAGTGACGTTTGCCAAATTTCATCCAATTCGGATAATAAATGCGACCTGTACTTTGTTTACAACTTAACATGGACAGACAGACGGACAGACAGACGGACAGACGGACGGACGGACATGCATAAATCGACTTAAAAAGTGATTATATGCATATTCTCAAAAGGAACCATGGGTCTATCTTGATTCCTTTTGCCTGTTACAAACATATGCACAAAGACATAATACCCTGTACCACAGTGTGGTGAAGGGTATAAAAAACCAAATTACAAAGAATTTGGTTGAAAAACGCCCTCAAGAACCCCAAAATACCGAAAATTGGGTGGTACCCTTATATGGGGGTTACCCGAATAAATTGACCTATATTTATAATTTATAGTGGAGAGATTTGCTACCTAATAAGAACTCGACGTACTAAAATACAGTCAATTCGGCCGAAAAATATGGTCAGAACCCCCAAAATACCAAAAATTTGGGGGTACCGTTATATGGGTACTACCACAAAAACTGGACTTATATTTATAATTTTTAGTGGAGTAATTTGGTACCCAATAAGAACCCAATGTACAAAATTTCAGAGAATTCAGTTATAAAACGAGCTCAAGAACCCCAAAATTCCGAAAATTGGGGCTACCCTTATATGGAGACTATCCGAAAAAATGGACCTATATTTATAATTTTTAGTAGGGAGATTTGCTACCCAATAAGAACTCAAAGTACCAAATTTCAGCGAATTCAGTTAAAAAACGTGCTAAATAACCTCAAAATACCGAAAATTGGGGGTACCCTTATATGGGAGCTATGCCTAAACGTGGACCGATTTTCTCCAATTTCAATAGGGTTCGTCCTTGGGCCAATTAAGTGACCTGTGCCAAATTTCATCCAAAACAAAAATGTACTTTGTTAACAAAAATACGTGGACGGACGGACAGACGGACGGACGGACATGCATAAATCGACTCAGAAAGTGATTCTATGCATATTCTCAAAACCAACCATGGGTCTATCTCGATTATTTTTGCTGTTACAAACATATGCACAAAGACATAATACCCTGTACCACAGTGTGGTGAAGGGTATAAAAAAATATTGGTGGCGTAGAGGATGATAGATACCAAGCAACGGCTCTGATTGGCTTTAACATGCCGTAGTCCAGGATTATCTTGGTCCCTCTTTCATCTCAATTGTGGACACTGACCTCCCCGCGGTGCCAACTGGGGAGCTATTTTCATCAACCGATGAGATAGTGAGCTAATATGTGCCAAGTTCACCCATAAGAACTATAAAAAAATGGGTTGAGGTGTCGGGTTAGTTGCCCACTCCCGGACAACCCAACCTACTAAGAAAAAGCAAAGAAAAAGAAAACCAAACCCCCCTAATGTTGACGACTCCCGCAAACGTATAAAGGATCACGATCTGCGAATCTGCACTTGGAATGTGCGCACGTTGTACAGAACAGGCGCAGTGTTCGCTTTGGCGGATATACTCAAGAAGTACAAAGCCGATATTATTGCCTTACAGGAAATGCGATGGAAAGGGACATACGTAAGTAAATCAGACGATTACGCCCTGTATTATAGCTGCCATGAAACGAGACATGAATTTGGCTGCGGATTTATGGTTAGCAGGCGAATAAAAGACCTCGTCTCCAGATTCACTCCACTAGATGAGCGAATTGCTATAATCCGTATAAAAGTAAAGTTCTTCTACATCAGTATTTTACGAGCGCCGAGAAACAGCATACCGTTGCCCTGGCCATGACATTAAAATTCTGCTAGGAGATTTTAATGCCAAAATCGGAAGGGAAAATATATTTGGCCCACCCGTAGGAAAATTCAGCCTTCGTGAAGAAACATCCACCTGGATCTCTCCTGATCAAGCAACGAGAAATCAAATTGATCATGTTGTGATAGATGGAAGGCATTCATCCAATGTATTAGACGACCGATCGATCCGAGGAACGAATATCGATTCGGACCATTACATTGCGGCAGCCAAGGTACGCACCCGTCTTAATGTAGCAAAAGCTGCAAACACAACAGGTAGCCGAGGCCTACTCCGCTCAACTTACCCACCTGTTTGAAGAAAGCACTTCTTGTCCCGATAATAGTATAGAAGCACAATGACAATGAATTGCCCACTCTCTACAAACCACACTTGTGTACCAAAAACCACCACCAAGAAACCGATGGTACGATCAGGAGTGTCGTAATGCTACTGATGTGAAACCCGCAGCGTATAGGGCAACCCTGCAGACAGTAGCAACACGTAACGTGATGGAGAATTATCGGGAGAAAATGAGAGAGGAGAAACGTGTTTTCAAAAAAAAAAAAAAAAAGAAGAAAGAACAAGAAAAATGTGAGCGTGAGCAAATCGACATGTACAGGTGTCAGAATGAAGTCCGGAAATTTTACCAACGAGTAAAACACCAAACCTAAGGTTTTGGTGCAGGCACATCCTCCTGTAGAATAAAAGAAGGAAACCTGGTGAAACCTCGCCAAGATGAGGTCATAAAAGCAATTAATCGGCTCAAGAACAAGCAGCAGGAGCCCCTACAAGTGCTATCCAGTGTGCTGTGTGAACGACTGAAGCCAATGGTCAATGACATCATTGGACCATACCAATTTTCACTCTGTGCCCAATCCTGGAAAAGACCTACGAAAAACATCGCAACATACCATCTATTTGTCGACTATAAAACCGCATTCGACGCTCAAGACGTCCAGTAGACTCGGACCAACTGAGGAACTTGAGAACTACAGCTTCGAGGTAGTCAAAGATTTTATATACCTTGGTACCGCCATAAACAAAACGAATGACATCAGTTTCGAAATTCGGAGAAGGATTGTGATGGCCAACCGATGCTACTATGATCTAAGTAAGCAGTTTAGAAACAAGGCCACCTCCCGCCAAACCAAACTCACACTTTACAATACGTGCTATTATGTGGATCTGAATGAAGCATGGGTACTTGCGCAAACAGATGAGGCAGCTGTTGGGGTGTTTGAAAGAACATTTCTCCGAAAGATCTACGGGCCGATCTGCGTCGACGGTGAATATCAGCGTCGAATGAACCATGAGCTTTACATCGACATAGTCAGTCATATTGAGCTGCAGCGACTACGGTGGCTAGGCCATGTTGTGCGAATGAATGAGAATGTCCCAGCTCAAAAGGCAATGCTGCAAGAAAAGTACGTTGCACGGTTGTTCAGAAATCGATTTACTGGCCAAAACACCATTTTTTCGTCGTCAGATTTTTAAGTTTTCTAAAAAATAAGTAAATATTATTGGAAGGTATTGGCGTGACCCATTCGGGAAACGATGAATTTTATGCAAATTTCTGCAGAAGGTAATAGCTTTTTCTCGGATTCTATTATAGATGACGCATTCATTGTTTTTGTGGGGTTTTCCATCCAAAATATACCAAATTAGTTTAGTATTTTAATTTCTCATTAGATGTGAAATCTTCGTACCAAAAACTATCAATATTGGCTTAAGTTGTGGGATAGGTCCCACATAAATGTACGCCCCATTATTTGGTAAATTGTTGGTTTTGAGCACGTTTTTTAACCAAATTCGCTATTTTGTTACTGTAAAATAGTCAGGCTTAATCCCAGTTTGTTGTTTTTTATAAAAACAACAATTTTGGTATAATTCCCATCGTTAATATTTAACAAAAAATCGTTAATTTTTTCTAATAAAGCTTATAAAGCAAAGGTAGGCTCTACCAAATGTTCGGGTTGCTCTTAATTATTTTGTGACATGACTTGATAGCATATTTGCCATAAAATCATTATATCTAATTAATTAATTATTTCATATACGTTGATCAGATTGTCAGAGCACACTATTTTGTGATATGACTTGATAGCATATTTGAAGGTCGCTCCAAAGGAAATGTAGATTACTATACCTATCCAATTTAAATTATAATTTTCCTAGAGGAGGCCTAAGTAAGCCATTTATAAGTATAATCTTCAAACTGACCAAATTTAATTCAAATGGGACCATGAAAAGCAATATTTTAAAACCAATTCTACCATATCTCAGCTTCCGATAATATTTTTCCAAGTAATTTTAAATTTTATGTAAAATAGTGTATGATTACAATGTTCTGGGACCGTCGTTCTTCCTCCTAATTGGCCTGAATAATTTCTTCAACTGTACACATAGCATATTCGATACTTAACTTCTAACAATTCCATGAATATGTAATATTTTATTAATGAGTTGGTCACTAAAAATTTTAATAACAAAATAAAAAATAAATAACTCTACGTAATAACTTCGTTGATGAACAAACTTTTCAGAAATCAAATAAAATAACAAGTGGTATAGGCATTAAGTTCGGCCCAGCCAAGATAGTTACTTGAAATGAAAATATAGGGACCATACCGAAAACTATACCTATAGCGACAATTGTACTAAGAGATTGTTGTAAGCCATAATGTACACCAAATAAAAAATTCAGAAAGGAGATTTCCCTTAAAATCTCAAGACGTGTGTATTAAATCATCAAAATACTGGAATTTCACACTAAATATTAAAAATACCGAAAATTGGAAATTATCATTATTAAGGGTCTAGAAATAAATGATTCGATATAGTTCGTTCTTAAACCAGACGTTCTATTTTTTATCTCGATATCCTCCGAAGGTAAAACATATACCTAAATCTTCTTAGAAATCCATACTTTGTAGAGTATAATATATCCAACATTCTATAATGGAATACAACCTCAAAACGCGGAATAAATCAGTTAACTATTTTAAATAAAACAAGTGAAAAAGCGTTAAGTTCGGCCGGGCCAAACTTTGGATGCCCTCCACTATAGATATACTGACAGGTACTTGAAATAAAAATATAGGGAACATACCAAAAAGTGCACCTATACCGACATTTCTACAAACCGATTATGGTTGTTAATATTGGTCCTAGACCCCATGTTTCTTTGGACCACATTTGTTTCAAAAAATTTTGATTTCATTCAAACTTTGCCCATCTTATTATTTCTTCCAAAATTAGTTCAAGTTCGAACATGGGGAATATCGGTCCACTCCATCTGGTACCTCCCACACAGGGGCTAGCCCATAATGCGGGTTACGGTTCAAATATGTGAATATATATCTTTATGTTCTAGTTTTTTTCTATCTTCCGCAGATGAAATGATTACAACGGAGTCTTAGAACCAAACCCAAACACGGAACAGACGGACGGACATGGCTAGATCGTCTTAGAATTTTACCTGATCAAGAATATATGTACTTTATAGGGTCGGAAATGAATATTTCGATGAGTTACAAACGGAACGACAAATTTAATATACCCTTCATTCTATGGTGGAGGGTATAAAATGGGGTTTAATGGGAATTACACCAAAAAGGTGGCGAATATACATATGTCCAAATTACAGCGAATTATGTTGGTACGCGTTACGAACCCATTGTACCAAATTACAGGGAATTCGGTTGAAAGGCGCGCTCAAGCATCCCAAAATATCGATTGGGGGTACCCTTATATGGGAGATACGCCTACACGTGGACCGATATATTGAAGTACTTTCTATCAATTTTCATCAATAAATTTGTCCTTAGCAGTATTTGGTTTTGACCTTGAACCTTTTTAAATCTATCATCATTTGATTGTATATGAAAACTATTTTGACCAATAAAAGATTCATGTTGTTTTTGGAACAGACCAACAGTCCCATGAAACTCAAAATCTAAATATTTTCAATGTGTCAACCTTGTAGTCATTTAGTTGAAAATAAGAAAATACTTTTAGAGTAAAAAGTAAATATTTTTACAGTAAAGAAAAAAAGTAGCATAAAAATAAAATCATAGTGAAATACCGATGGATGACTTTCAGATCCAAAACAATCAGGTTTTAGTATAGTATAAATGTGGTAGCAACATTGAATATGACGTTTTCTTCGTTTATAACTTGACAGTCAAAAACTTAACAATCCGCCGTAAAAGCCATTCCGAAATGACAGATCCAAAAGATGAAAACTGCAACTAACTATTGGAGCGATGTTAGGAGGTGCGATAATGTTAATATTTGACAATATCAGAAAATGTAAACACATTTAAACATCTAAGTCTAATAATAATTTGTATCAATTAAGACGTCAACCACTCCATTAAGATATACGGTCAACTTCTCCGGTCTATGACTTTCATTTCATTAATTTTTCCACAATAGACCTGGTTCATTTGACCGTTAAATATGGATCAACTCATTTGTGGGCAGATTCCCTTCTACGTGTAACATTTCGCGATTTTCGGGTATCCGCAGCAACCGGAAAGACAACGTTTTTGGTCCATTTGATCCCCTTAATATTAGCACATAGCAAGATTTTCTCATTGGGTATTTCGTGGTACAAAAAAACTTATAATCCATCCTCCACATAATTGCCTAGGTTTGAATAAATATTCTTCGGATTTTTCTTATAATATAAATTTCCAACGCCTATTAAACTATATTGAATTTTAAATAAAAATTTACAACTTAAAATTATAACAGATTTCTTTACCTGCTATCATTTTGTTTTTCAGTATGTTCCTGGCGGCTTCGGTCAATTGTTTGCGAATGTATTATTGTTTAATATAGGTTCTGGTTCATCATACTGGCCCAATTGAGCAATATCATATGACTGGTACGGGCATTCACTAATACTTGAGTAACTCTTCTTAAAATGCTCAGAACAAACAATGACTATAATTCACTTACAATCTTTCGTTCTCTTTGGCGTTCTCAAAACAATGTCATATCTCTTGATTTACAATTAGGAGATATCATCAGAAAATTGTTATTATGGTTTTAATTTACAAAGCTTTTTCGTGTGGTGTGTTGTTAAGTTATTCTCTTTGCTCTCTTATTTTGTTTTTTTTCTATTTTTTGATTTTAATTTGGTGGGTGAATTTATTTCTTTATTTAACCAACTGCTGACTTCTCACGCGTATTGTTTTTGTTGTGTTTAATTTTTGCAATGACTTTGTTAGACAAAATGTCAATGTCTGGGCAAGAGCATTACCGAGCGAGTGAGAGAAACCAAGACCCGACGCCACGGAAAAGAGAACTAAACTGTAGGTTATCGTTGTTGGGGGTTCCTTAAAATTCGATGTTGTGTTTTCATGGAAATTCATGCGTTGTGGGCGAAACCTCAGCTATGCTAGTTCATGGACTCTGCACAAACACACACAAAATGTGAGCAAGTTTCAGGTGACAAATTGTATATTTGTTTCTTTTTTCACCAATAGTCACACACACACACAATGACTTTGTTGTTTAGCGAAATGTCTTAAACTAATAATTTATTCACCCTTGGATGATATAATGTCAAGTTAATTGCTTACAATTTTTTGTTAATAATTATTATTTAAATTAATTTATATTTTCAATTTTTCCATTTTATTGTTTTTTTCTTCTTTGTTCTTCTATTTTTATTTCCTTTGCTTTTTTGAGGAGGGGTTTTGTATTTAGGTATTGAGTGTGCGTTTTATTTCTGCGTTTGCTTTATTATCGTGTCCTTTTTACAACTGGAGTATAACCATGTGGTATGCAAGGGCTTTATTTTTTCTTTCAAAAAATGTTTTTTTTTTCCTTTGGGGTGTTATTGACTCTCTTGATAGGAAACTCTCTTAAAATAAGAGTGTATATTAAATAACTGAAATCACTCCATCTTATTAATTATTAGAAATTGAGTATATTGGTTAATATCTTCAATTTTACGTCTTTAGTTTCTTTTATTTTTATTTTTTTTGAGTTTTGCTGTAAGAGCGATGATCATTTTGATCATGATTTTTAAGTGCATTATATTGAAATGAATGTGCATTATAATGAATACTTGTAACTTTGCATATAGGATATAAAACACTTGTCATACCCTCCAATAACCTCATTCGGTCAATTCAGCTGCGAGTTTAAGTTTGATACATCAACAAGCGTAGAAACCTAAGCTGGTGAAGAAAATGGACATTCCTCAATTACAGAAGACAGCTGCGAATTCACAACGTAACGCACCGACATCTTTGGTCTACAAAACCAGAAGCCAGTCTTCAACCACAGTCCGGCAATGCAAATTACAACATATCAATCAAGGACAAAAAAGTATTTTATACCGTCAGCCTCATGGCTAATGGTACACTATGATACGGCAAAAATGTGCCTCAATGAAATTTTGGCTTTAGACGCCATGTTTCTTTGGACCAAATCCGTTTCAGACAATTTGGAATTGAGTTACAAATGTTCGTCCTTCTCGATAACTCTCGAAAGGAATAATCGCTTTCATTCAAACTTGGCACATCTTAATATTTCTTCCAAACTTAGTCCTAGTTTGAAGATGGGGAATAACGGTCCACTACTTCTGACACCTCCCCCACAGAATGGTTAAAATTGTACAAAAAAATAATTTTATAATATCATGCCAACGGACTACCGATATGAACCAAACTTTATACAACCTTTACCAAGCGTAGATGAAGTCCCATTGGCCCACGCTTGCTGGTATATAATTAATTATATTATATAATATCATGCGATCGGAGTACCGATTTAAACCAAACTTTGTACAACCTACTATCTTTACCAAACCTGGATCAAGTTCGTATATGGGACCCATTTGTCCACTCCTTCTGATACCTCCCCCACGAATGGTAAAATTTTTCTAAATTTATAAATCCTGTGGGGGTTGTACCATAACAACAGGTTCAACAGGTCCCCAGAACCTGTTGTTATGGTACAACCCCCACAAAATGGTCAAAATTGTGCTAAAAATTATTTTTATAATAACATGCAAACGGACTATCCGATTTTAACGAAACTTTGTACAACGTATTATATTTACCAAGCCTAGTTCAATTTCGAAGATGGGAGCCTTTTGTCCACTCCTTCTGGTACCTCCCCACAATTTGTAAACATGTTCAATATTCAAAAATTCAATGTCAGGCAAATGAAATGTCGGATTTGAACCAACATTCGAAGATGGGATCCGTTGGTCCACTCCTTCTGATACCTCCCCACAATTGGACAACATTTTCGATATTTATAAATCCAATATCAAGCGAGTGGTATGTCCGATTTGAACTAAATATCGCACAAACTATTATCTTTACGAAGTCTAGATCAAGTCCGAAGATGGGACCAATATTTTATAAAAATATACAACTAAGGTGACCCCCCTTTCTCGGTTTCAAAAATTTTCATTTTGTTTCTTTATTTAGTTCGAACCTACACTAATTCAAGAATGTCACTAAAAAATTTCAAATGGAAATTTCAAGAACTCTTGTAGATATAGTGGATTTATTGTGTCAGCATCAAGTGATGGCAAGAGTGATTCTAAAACTTTAAACGGATTTTTCTTGAAGAACTTCCTTATTTTTTAACTTCGAAATTTTTTAATTTTTATTTTTTAATTCGAAAAACTAAATACAATTTTTTGACATGGAGAATGGGTGGTCCCCTTAATTTAAATCCGAAACCTCTTATTTAAAGCGAATAATAAAACCTGTGTGTAAGTCCGAAGACCTTCGCAAACCATAGGCTGAGGGTATAAATTTTTCGGTGTTTCCGACACTTTCTATACCCTACACAACTATGTTGTCAGGCTGTTATAGCTTTGTGCAGCCCCAAGAGCTTGTAACGCCGAGAAATATTGGTCCTAGAATAAGCGATCTTTTCATGAAGATAATATCTGTTACTAGCTGAGTCTTTTGTATCTATATATATGTCCGTCCGTATATATTTCCATTATAATTTGTAAACACGTTACAGGCCACAGCTATGGACCAATCTTCACAAAATTTTGCATGTAGGACCGGTTCTGGCCAATGAAGTTCCCTACTTTATTTTTGTTTGTTTTTTTCTGGTTACACTAGATACCATATTTATGACCCACCATTAGAAATTTTACACCAGGAAAAGAATATTCCAAAGAATATGCATGACTGTTTTCAAGAAGATCGGTTAATACATAGCGTGTTACATCGACCAAGACTAGGCGCTATCTGACTTAATACATAGAACGGCTGTTTAGATGGTGAGGGTCAAATCAACCAAAACCTAAATTGACCAAATTTTTATTTTATGGCGTAAATATTAACCTCGGAAAAAAGATTTGGCAAATATATCGGCCAAGAGGATGCAAATATTGCGAAAAATTGCCCAGGCTTAGAATGTTAGTTTTTCGTATAGTCGGCCTCGTCCGACTATACCGCTCCTCCCACTGCTTAATTATTGTAATATCACTACGAACCTAATAGTCTTGTTTTGAAACGAGGCGGAACATATCCGTAAAAAAAGTTTTGTGATGCATTGAATTTCCATTTTAAAGTTAAATTTTCCAAATTATTTTTTCTGTGCAGTTCTCTGAATTTGTTAGTGTCCACGAGTGTGAAATACAATGGGCATCGCATTCACAAATATTATTTTACTCAAAACCTAAACCATCCACCAAATTAAAGAGTATTTTAAATTATAAATATTAAAGAGCACACGAGCGACATTTCTTCATTTTCCATAGTGGAATTATTTTTTTTATAAGAGACAGATAGTGTGCAATTATTATTCCTTATTCTCAAAATGAATAATTACAACAATAAATGAGTCGGTTCCAATTATTTGTCTCTCCTCTTTCGAGGTTTTTTGGGTATTTGCTCTATTTATAGTTTTGCAGGCGGTTTGTTTATACAGTTTCATAATAATCAGTGGACTTTTGGTCTAATTTCCATTAATCATGTTTTACTCGCACCGTCTCTATCTCTATTTTATGTGGCACACAGTCTCTCCCTCTCTCCGAGGTTGTTTTGTGAGCATTTGGGCATTGCCAAAGCTTTTTGTCGGTTTAGTTTTTCGTTGAATTGTTGTTGTTATTCTTGGCTGGCAAAGCTTTTTTGCCTTTCGAAAATTTTCCCAAGAAGGACCTTTGCTTTTGGCCAAGTGTTGGCTGGAGCTTTATAACGTTAACATACGTTGCGGTAACAGTTTGGTTGTAAACGCGCACGTTTTACCTTTCTTGGCAACCGAATTCCTGAACAAATTTTGCAGTTTTACAAAGAAACAAAAAAGAAAAAAAAAACCAAAAACCTCTAAACCTTAAAAATTACAATCTATACCAAAAAGTGTGAACTAAATTATGAAAAAAATTTAATAATGAAAAATTACAAATAATTTGTGTAGTTCCGGAAACCCCCTACAAATTCAAAAACGAAAAAATCAATATGCAAAATTAAAGAAGAAAATGTAAGAAATAAAGTTTCCATAGTTAAATTAACAATAACTTGTTATTTGGAAAAAATTCCCCAAATTATTTTTTTTACATAATCAAGATATAAAAACAAAAACAACAACCACAACAATTCTCTCCAAATGATGTCGTCGTTGTCGTTATACATTGAATACACAAAGAATACAGTACAAATTTTCGATTGTTTTTATTCGTGGATAGATTGTTCTCTGTATGTGTGTTTGTGTGAGTGTATATGTTTGCAGGAGTTCATCTGTGTATTTGTGTATGTAAGCGAAAATCGAAAAAATAACGTAAATTTGCCTATGGGGTGTGTATGTATGAGTGTTTATGTGCGTTGTGGGCAAAAGAAAAGCCATGGAAAACTAGAAAAAAATCTCCTAACCAAGTGATCCACTTCGTGCTACTACACAACAACAACAATGCTGTTACACGAACGTATAGCATTTTCCTTTATTTGTTTGTTTTTTCTTTGCTGTGTTTCTTCCCGTTGTCCAACATTTCCTTTGGTTTGTCGTTTTCTTTTCATTTTTCTTCGTCAACTTTTCCCATTTCATCCTGTTTGGCTGCCTGTGTGCGTGTGTTTTTAGCAAACTAAATAGAAGCGGCATATGTGTTATATCGTTTTTTTTTTTGGTGTTGTTGTAAGAGTCCTGTTTTCCTTTTTTTATTGTATCATCTGTGTGTGTATATGTGTACGAGTATTTGTGCATTTGTATCGGTGAGTAAGTTTGTGCACATTTAAATGAGCGCGCGTGTTCTTTTAATTTGGTCGATGTGCGTGTCTGCCGAATTGTTTCACGGCTGTGCGTGTGAAGCATTGTTGATATATTAGGGTTGAACGAATAAATTTTCTTGTTAAATTATATTTTTAAGAAATTTACGAAAATGTGTATATTTTCCGCAAAAATAGAAACTAAAAAGTTAAAAACAGAAGGTATGTATAATAATACAGGATTCTAGGATTTTTTAAAGAATATGCAACTATTTTCAATAATTTCGATTTTAACGTTTGGTAATTGTTAATTAACTTGCAAATTACCATAAACATAAATGGAATTTATAAAAGTAAAAATTTTTTGATTGTTGTTGATTTTGTGATTAAACGAAAACCCTTTCCTTGGCATAGGATGTGATCGGAAGCACTGGGTTATCTGAAACGAAAAATTCCAACGAGATATAAAATAATACATTTTTAGCTCTGTTATGGAGTAGGATTATTAACTTCGCACAATGTTTACTAATTTTTTTAAATCAATCTTTAATATTTTTGTACAGTATAAATGAATAGTAAATTGGAACCGGTTGGATTTGTAATGGTTAAAAGAGAGGGAAAAATGACTATGAAAACATACGAATATCGTATTATAGTCTTTGGGACCCTATCTAAAATCTTATGAGTGACTTTTTGTGGAATGTTTCTAGGTCAACAAAAGTTGGAAAAATATGCACACACACAAATAGAAAAATATTTCTCATTCCGTTTGACTGAAAAATGTCTATTTGAAAAATATGCAGCAATAGCCGAATACAAAATATAAAGGGCTTTCTTCATGTTCTTGAGAGCAATCAGCAAAAAAATTCATCCCGCTATAAAACTTGACCTATCGCGAATTTGTGCTTATGGATTCTTATTATCTTACTCGCCAAGGGATTTCATTCCAAAATTGCATTTTCTATTCAAATATATTCTAATTGAAAAATGAAACACATTTTTTTCATGAAATTCTATTTGTATACCCTGCCCATATATGTTGAAATATTTAGTGTTGAAATTGGAATAAATCGGTCCACGTTGTTGTATGACTCCATATAAAGGTATCGATCCATTTTAGGCGTTCGGGCCAAATTGTTCGCCGAATTTTAAAATATTAGCCAATGTTTTAATATAGCTTCTATCAGGAACGTACACAGGATAAACTTTTTGTGCACTAATTTTAAAATATTAGCCAATGTTTTTATATAGCTTCTATCAATATAAGCTATATAAAATAAAATTTTGCATCCAGAGTGTTTGTAATTTGATATTACCTTTTCTTAGAGGATATAAATTTTCCTACCAGACAATTTAAAAGCATTTTATTAATAATCCCCCATATAAATATCCCGAACGATTTAAAGTATTTAATTAAGTGAATAGATTTCTTTTAATTAATTTTCAATGACCCAGCATAGGTGTGGATTTTTTCAAATTAATTTATCAATGAACCAAAGTTTTCGTGTATTTTGTAAATAATTTGTTCAATGACTCGACATAGGCGTGGATTTTTAAAATTAATTTTTCATGACTCGACATAGACGTGGATTTTTAAAATTAATTTTTCAATATGGGAGTGGAGTTTTTGAAATGAATTTTCCTATGACCCAGAATAGGCGTGAATTTTTTGAAATTAATTTTCCAATGATCCAGTATAGGCGTGGATTTTTTAGATTAATTTTTAAATGACCCAACACATTTCACTTGCAATTTTAAAGAAACATTCCTGAGAAGTTGTAGGTTCATATCGACGCCTCCGAAGAATAGTATGCTGAGTCTGAAAAGTGAGTTTTTTAAAAAGAAGCTCTCAAAGTTTACGGACGTTATCTCGGGAGTGGTGTGAGATAGAACATTGAGTGTTTTACTGATTTTAACGAAATTAAAATATAACTTTGGCAGCACGTCTAAATTTAACAGTTTCTAGCAGATTATAGCTAAAAACTACTTAGAATACATTAGCATGTACAAACATTTCATAAGAAGTCGGCTAAGTCGACTTAGCATGTTTTGTTACTGACCTTTCTACTTTGATTTGTCGTCTAAGTATACATAGCATGTTCTGGTTTGGAACAAAATGACATTTTATTGTCATTATACATAGACGAGATTATAATGTACACTACGTGTTACAACTTTTCAATTGCACCTTTAATTCAATTGGTATATTAGTTGACAAATAAAATGGACCCATTCAGTTATTGTACACAGTAAAATGACCAAAACACATATTATTCAACAAAAATAATTGATTTATGGTTTCGCCTAATTCTGCAATCTTAAATTTATTGATTTTGCATAACTTTTAGATATATTTATTATTAAAACCTTAAATAAAGTAACATAACATTAATCAATAATGGGTAGGGCCTCCCGTATTTTGAATAAGATCAAAAATTCTATCCATCATACTCTCCATCAATTTTTTTGCAAATCATCGTCGATTGACAGTCTGGTATTGGCGGTTTTCCGCATAGACACGACGAGTTAAGATTCCCCCTATGTTCACACATTCTGGTCGGAAACACATACTTTAAATATTTTTTTATATTAACTATTCTAAAGTATGGCGACTTTTATGAAATGGCGCGTTGTCCTGCTTAAAAACGAGTCCTCCATCGTTGCGCTTTCCAAAAATGGCAATAATTTGTCTTCAAAGACTTGAACGTACTCCATTGAATTCATGCGGCAACTAGAAAATGCCAAATCAAGCATTCCGTCGCTATAAAATACTCCCAAGACCATTAAGGAACCGGCACCGAAATTTCATTTTGATGGACGGACGGTCATGCATAAATCGACTCAGAAAGTGATTATATCCATATTCTCAAAAGGAACTATGGGTCTATCTCGTTTTCTTTTGCCTGTTACAAACATATGTACAAAGATATAATATTTTATAAACGCGAGAACTAATGTCTTCTTAAATTGCTTACCTTTATTTTCCTCTTTGTTACTTGCTGTAATATGCTAAGTCTACTTAGCATTCGAAATAATTCAAAAAGTTCCAAGCCGAAATATGCTAAGTGTACTTACCACATTATGGTATGGAAGTTTCTTAAATCTTACGTGCCATGCTCTGTTCCTTTTTTGCTTATAACATTGGTTTGGATTGGCCGATGATTAGCACAATTTCAGAAAATTTAAATTAAGGACCGTAGTATCTAAAAACGTAAAGAACTTTAAAACATGCTATGTCGAAATATATGGTTCGAGGACATAACCTAAAAAACCGATTTTGTGAAACCGAGAAAATCAACAAATTTATATCTGTCCAACTTTTAAAATAGAAAATATTTTTAAGGTTGTTTAAAGTTTTAGCCGAATTTTACCGCCGTAGTGGAAGTAAGTTGGTATTGTGGTTTCCTGGAGGGTGATGAAAATTACAAAATAACATATTCGATTTATTATAATGTTTACACATAGATGATTTTATTTGACTTTCCCAGTTTCTGAAATTTCTTCTGTGGAAAATATCTGCCCAAAAGAGTTTCGACACATTTTCCGTATTAATTTGTTAATCGATAATTTTCTTATTAATTATAACTTTTATTATGACTATAAAGACCTATTCTCAGATCCACAGAATCGGAATAAAAATGCTGATAAAAATGTGTCCAGCCGTATCAGAGGACACATTTTTATCAACATTTTTAGGATCAATAACCGGGTACATTTGTACCTTGTTTTTATTAAAAATAAACTGTACAGCATTTTTATTAAAAAAAATGGGGATATTTTAAACACATTTTGTGGAATCATTCTTGAGGTATTTTTATTCACAATTGAAGAAACAATTATAAATAGTTATACATTTTTAAATTTATTACCTACGTAGATCAATAACCGTGTTAGTTGGTGTTGTAATTCAATCAAAAATTGGACTATCCTGCGTTTTTTTTTTTGCTTTCAATTAGTTTATATATAATCAATGTTTTAGTGGCTGTGTACCATAGAAAACCAAAAAGGGATTTGGGAACACCTAAATAAGATTCGTATAAAAAATAATTAAAAAATCTGAACCCATTCGAAACCTATAAGGAAATTACGAATTAGATAGATTAAAAAAAAAATAAATTGTGTCAAAAATATTTGAATTTTCTTTATCGCCGATATTTTTAAAACCTGTTATTCAATCAAATTTAGATATTATAAAGATCCTGTCACTTTCATTTTTGTTGTTCCTTTATTCGACTTATCACTTTCACATCGTTACAATCTAATGTCTAACACTCTACAGCTTTAGAACTTAAGGAGTGGATAGATGTAATACGAAATATCTGCTCGTGTTTGTAACATGGAGATTTTCAAATATTAACAACATTACCACCCTCATCCTCCCACATTTCATCAAACAAACGAAGAAAAACGGCAACAACAGCAATGAAGTATAATGTCCATTTTATGTACAATTCCTCTGTGGGTATTTTACACAGCAGGCTATTCGATATTTAGGGTGGAGTGTATCCCATTTTTTTTAGATACCCTTTTTGATACCATTGTTATACCACAGCATTTTATTACTACTTCAGCATTCTATGGTATTTTTTTCTTGTTGTTGTTATTTGCCAAAGGGTGTTAATTTCTGTATTTCTTCAATTTTTTCCTCATCCTTTCCCTTAGTACTTTAAGTACTTGAAATCATGAGCAGATAATTTCAGCCTAATAGTAAATTTTTGTGGGGAGTAAAGGGAAAACGTTAGGAAAAAGAACACAGGAGAAATTTCGGATAAAGTTCATTCCACTCATTTGTGTTTCTTGTTCGGTTAAGGACGCCAAACTTTAATTGAAGTTTCAGTATTGTTGTTGTATTTTGCATGCAAGTGTAATTTTGTTATTTGTGCCAGCGGGACTAGGCCAAACAATTTGAATGTTTCCACAAGCTCAATCTGTAGTAATGATATGTTTCAGGCAAATAATTGTGTAGTTTTTTTGTTTTGTTTGTAGGAAAAAAACGTTAATTGAACACGGTTGGTTTAAGTACACCTCAATCACTTGTCAGACGAAAAAAATTAAAGTCGAACACCAAATTCGAAATTTAGCCGATAATTTGATGAGGCAAACAAAGTGACTATAGTTTGTACACTTTCAATATCCATGTTTTATCGTAGTCAGTGGTGTATATATAGTCAGTTGTGTATATTGAAGGTCCATATTTTCCAATAGTCTATTTCGGGAAAATTATATTTTGTAAAAATTCAATATAAAGGTTTAGCCTTACTTTTTTGACTTTTTAACATGATTCTAGATCCACCTTGCAACCTCAGTGGTTGGAAGTTGGTAATTTGGATTTTCCTAAAGATAAAATTACTCTTGGATTTTTATCATTATTATAGACTAGGGGTACTCAAAAAATACAGTCGTCGGAGAATAAATTAGAGATCGCCATATTAAATGGATTAAAACCAGTAAGGAAAGTAGTAAAGTCGGACGGGCCGACTATATGATACCCTTCACCACTATGGGTATATTTTATATACACTGCGTATCATAACTATAGACGCACCCTTAATTCAATTGGTATGTTAGTTGACAAATAAAATGGACCCATTAAGTTATTGTTCACAATAAAACGATCAAAAACACATATTATTCAACAAAAATAATTAATTTATTCTTTATTCTTATTCTTATTCACTTTCAAAATTGCTGGTGTTGCATAACTATAGACGCACTTTTACAAAATTAGAAAAAAATTATTTTTAAAAACTTAAAAATAAAATAACTTTTATAAATAATGGGTAGGGCGTCTCTTATTTTGAATAAGTTCAAAAATTTTATCCATCACACTGTTGATCAAAATTATTCGCAAGTTTTCATCGATTGACCGCCATTCATCGAAAATCACTTCTTGGAGGTAAAATACAGTTTGGTATTTGCGGTTTTCTGCATAGACACGACGAGTCAAGATTCCACACATGTTCTCGATCGGATTCTGGTCGGAAATTTTAATATTTTTTAATTTTAACCATACTTGAGTACGGGCCTTTTATGAACTGGCGCGTTGTCCTGCTGAAAAACGAGTCCTTGATTGTTGCTGTTTTCCCAAAATTTCAATATAATGTCAAATAAAGCATTCCGTGGCTATAAAATGCTCCCAAGGTGGCGGTTACCGAAATATCCTTATTTCTTAATACGATATTTAGGTGGCGGTTCCTTAATGGCCTTGGTAGCATTTTATAGCCACGGAATGTTTTATTTGACATTTCTATGTTGTCGGATGAATTCAATGGAGTACGTTCAAGTCTTGGAAGACAAATTATTGCAATTTTGGGAAAGCAGCAACAATCAAGGACTCGTTTTTCAGCAGGACAACGCGCCAGTTCATAAAAGGCCCGTACTCAAGTATGGTTAAAATTAAAAAAATATTAAAATTTTCGACCAGAATCCGATCGAGAACATGTGTGGAATCTTGACTCGTCGTGTCTATGCAGAAAACCGCAAATACCAAACTGTATTTTACCTCCAAGAACTGATTTTCGATGAATGGCGGTCAATCGATGAAGACTTGCGAATAATTTTGATCAACAGTGTGATGGATAAAATTTTTGAACTTATTCAAAATAAGGGAAGCCATACTCATTATTTATAAAAGTTATTTTATTTTATTTAAGTTTTTAAAAATAATTTTTTTCTAATTTTGTAAAAGTGCGTCTATAGTTATGCAACACCAGCAATTTTGAAAGTGCAGAATTCGGCGAAACCTCAAAGAATAAATTAATTATTTTTGTTGAATAATATGTGTTTTTGATCGTTTAATTGTGAACAATAACTTAATGGGTCCATTTTATTTGTCAACTAACATACCAATTGAATTAAGGGTGCGTCAATATGTATGATACGCAGTGTATGTATGCTAACAAACGTCTCGTTTTTGAAGGAACATTGAAATTGAACAAACTTAAATATACACCTGCCTTTCTGCAACCAATGCTAAATCTCATTTCATTCGGGCAGATTTAGAGCAGTTTGCGTACAATGGGACAAATTCATATAAATCGATTTAAACTCAATCAGACACCCATTCGAAATATATATGGAAGCTATGTCTGCATCTGCGGCAATTTCAGCAAAACAAAATAACACCAAAAATTCATTTCAATCGGACAAACTCAAATCGAACGAAACTATATATGGGAACTATATGTAAATCTGAACCGATTTTCCCAATTTGAATAGGTTTCGTCATTGAGCCAAATAAACGAGCTATGCCAAATTTCATCCAATTTGGATCATAAATGCGACCTGTACTTTGTTTACAATTTAACATCTGCAGACGGACGGACGAACATGTATAAATCGACTCAGAAAGTGATATATTCTCAAAAGAAACCTGTTACAAACATATGCACAAAGACATAATACACGTAACACAGCGTGGTGAAGGGTATAAAAAGATATCGAGCTTATTAACGCTTATAAGCAAGGGCATCAGTTCCATGCATGAGCAGCTATGTTCTATACGCATATAGAAACCCCATTGGATATACCGGTTTATATTTTGTATTTTATTGTCATTTTAGAACATAAGTAGTAGCACAGTCGAAATCGCATTTTTATACATTTAGACACAATTCGAATACATATTTTGCAAAAAACTTGTCGTTACAACCAATACGTCGTTACAAGCGATATTCATTATGAGGGCTATAATAGGCAGAAATTATAATAATTTTTAAAATATATAAATTTCGCTAAATTCATTTCCCTGCGTTGTGGTCTTTTAATTTGAAACCAAATTCAAATAAAAAATGTCTAGTTAATGCAAGGTCTGATTTTTTTAAACTATGAATATATGGCAAATATTGCTAATTTTCTAACATTGCTGAAGCCACCCCCTTATAATTCGGGAATTAAATAGTTTTTTTATTTACGAATTTTTATCATATTTACCAACTAAGCTTCTTTATGTGGAACCTGTGTTTACTTTTTTGTTTTTTTTTTCCCGATTTAGGACTAAGGTACGGCTTCGTGCCAAAGTAAAAGTAGAAGCCTACAAAATGAGGATTATGTCCCTACTATATAGTTTTTCGAAAATTTATTTCCATCTATTTTCAAATGATTCTGACATCATGAAGCTCAATTTTGAGTATTTTATGAATTTGTCTTCTAGTTTCAATGCGAAATAAGGAAATGATTTTCCAAAATAAGTAAAAATTATATTTTCCCCTTTGGAACGCAATAATAGAACGGTATAGCTTACACGTATATATATTTTTTGACATTCCGATTTTGTGTTCTTTTAATCCTATCTTCATTTCCCCATATGAATGGTATTTCAACTGAATTCAATGTATGACCTAGCCAACAACCATACATTAGTTGACGTTTTTCATCATTGCTCTTATAATATCATCTTCTAGCTAAATCATAATCCTTAAGATCCAAATTATTTTGACCCTTAAATGATGCTGAGGTGTCCAAATGCTGTTGCTATCCAAGAAAAAGATGTTTTTTTTTTAGTTCGGGGAACAAAACAATATAGTCAACAAGGAATATTCAATTCTATTTTTGGTAAATGTTACAATCATAAAGAGCATTAGATGAGGAAATGGTAGTAGTGTTAGTTAACATTATAGGGATGTGGCTGGATACGGTTGTGTATGCGAGTGTAATAAGAAAAATTAGTAGCAATAACAATAACCTTATAAAATAATGGCCATACTTCAAGAAAATATTAAGCTAAATAGCCAAACACCCGGACTTACACACACACATACACTTAATGGGACATATCCTGGACAGGACATACTGGAAAGAAGACAAAAGGCTTTTTCTTATTACATTTACGTTACCAACCAACATCTACATAATTGAATATGAAGATGGGTAATTTGTTTACTTGTTTGTCTGTGAGAGTGTGCGCTTATGTATATGAGTGCATTTGATTGTGGGTGTATGTAAGTATCTAATATAGATTTAGCAGTCGTGTACTGATAGCACGTGAGGAAGGACCAGAAAAAATCATAAAAATATGCTACACAAATGAGAAAATTAAAAGAAAACATAATTACGCAAGATATTTAAGAAAGATGTAGGTTAGTTTTCAGATTAGTAACTTTCATATTGTGTTAACAATTTAAACGGAAAAGGATTTTGTAGAAAAATAACATTTGTATATTTTTATAACAATTTTATTCATCAGATAAAGTTGATCAGTTAGTATACTCTCGAAAAGTATGTTGTGAGGGTGTTATAAGTTTGAGAGCCCCAAGGGTTGGTAATTCTGCGAAATATTGGTTCATTTTACAATACCAATCTCATATAATAGATTAACTAGCTGCAGTGTTTAATATAAGGAAATTTGATTATAGTTTTTAATGAGATCTATATTTCTTAAAATTGAAATTAACAGCTATGTTGTGAGGGTATTATAAGTGTTTGAGTTTCAACAGTTCGTAACATCACAAAATTTGTCCTGGACTCACATTTTGGTATACGGTCGACTAGTTCAATCGATATAGATGTGTGTCTATCCATTAAAATTTGTAAACAAAATAACGGTTACCGCAAGGTGTATTTAATAAGGTGTAAGTGACAATCATATGGTTTCAAACTTTTTTCTTTATTGTTTGTAAAGCAAATTGTCAAAAACATTTTCAATGTTATATTTCGATTTCAAAAATAGTCTTTAAATTTATGCTTTTTTAATAATAAAAATTCAAGAAAACTACATTCATAGAGGCGGACGGAAAGGAAACCTAGGCTTAAATCAGTTATAACACCGTTCGCCGATTGGTTCACATATTTTATGTTATGTGTGGAAATCTGTCCACAAATCCCAGCTACTCATAAAATCGAGGAGATTATGTTAGCCTATATTGGAATCGGCCCTTGGTGCTTGTCACAATACTCAGCGGATGTTAAATACGCCTATGGACAGATTTTATACGGTCAACACAATTTCCATGATTTAGTCTTTGGCCGGGGATTTATGTCCCTTCAATTTTCTTTAAGAAGGCAAGATTTAAAGCCACTCCATAGAAAAAAAATATGGTAATTCACAATATAAACAACATCACAAGGAGCCATGGGCTGCATGTGGGAAACTTAAAATCGCGACCAGGTCGATTCGGGCATGTTCTGGCATTCACTTCAACGGCAGAAGTGTATCGAACACACGCCGAGGTGTTCTGTAACACACTTTACACCCATTTGAGGTGTATTCTTTACACATACATTTCCATAGTGAGAGTCGGGTGTATTCCTGTTTTTTTCATATAAAAGAACATCTTTTTTGGAATAAAAAACGCACATGATTATAGATTGATATGTTATTATTGCGTATAATTTGATTAAAATCACAAAATGAACATGAAACACCATTAAAAACAAATTTTAAATAGATACTTGAATTTTCTTCAACTGAATTTCTTGCTTGACACAAACAGCTGATTTGATGTAAGGCCGAAAAAGATAGGGTTACCAAATGTTCCCCCTAAATCAATCAACAATTTAATGATATTACAGAGGTTTCATACATATATTTTATGTTGTGAATAATAAAATATTAAAAAATAATAATAAAATTGTCGTTAGAATTAACGAAATTACTAAAAAATTACAGAAGCAATGCTAAAAACGAATACAGTTTATATTGTATGGCAAAAATATTTCTGCAAAGTACCATGTCGACGTTTATTTTTGTCGCAGTTCAAAATTTCAATTCACGTGAGAAGCAGAACAGGAGGTAGCTTCTGAGGTGAAGTGTATGTGTAATGTGAAAAGAACACACCGTGAGTTCCAGAACATACCCGAATAATTGTTTTTTTGTGTCAAAAACTTATTGTATGCATGACAATTAAATTTCTATAACAACAATGTTGTTTTTGTAAAATATTTGTTGTTGTATCTGATGCATACACCTTATTAAATACACCTTGGGTTACAGATGTGAAACAATTGTCACAATATTTTGAATATCAGGTTCTCGCCAGTGAACCGTGTGAATAGTGAATATTTATTGTTTTTGGTAAAATCGGTCAATATTTGGCTGTTGAAGTAAACCATTTTGCATAAGGTACCGGTTATAGTCAATATATAGTTTTGAACGTATGATATTTAGGAGAGGAAATGAACCAAAAAAGAGTGTTTTTTTCTAGATGTCACTTTTATAACCTTAACGCCAATAAACCAATAAAGATGGGAAATGGCTGCTTTGAAAATGATCTATCAACGTTATTTTAATTAAATGAAACCAGATTAAATTAGCAAGACAATTTAAAAAATCATTCCATGCCAGGAGAAGTAAAGCCGACCTTTAAATTTGTTTAAATTATATTGATTTATATACACTAAAATGTTCACAGTGTTTCTATTCTCTCCACCGTAAGGTGGAGTCTATCGGGCATGTTCTGGCATTCACTTCAACGGCAGAAGTGTATCGAACACACGCCGAGGTGTTCTGTAACACACTTTACACCCATTTGAGGTGTATTCTTTACACTTACATTTCCATAGTGAGAGTCGGGTGTATTCCTGTTTTTTCATATAAAAGAACATCTTTTTTGGAATAAAAAACGCACATGATGATAGATTGATATGTTATTATTGCGTATAATTTGATTAAAATCACAAAATGAACATGAAACACCATTAAAAACAAATTTTAAATAGATACTTGAATTTTCTTCAACTGAATTTCTTGCTTGACACAAACAGCTGATTTGATGTAAGGCCGAAAAAGATAGGGTTACTGATATTACAGAGGTTTCATACATATATTTTATGTTGCGAATAATAAAATATTAAAAAATAATAATAAAATTGTCGTTAGAATTAACGAAATTACTAAAAAATTACAGGAGCAATGCTAAAAACGAATACAGTTTATATTGTATGGCAACAATATTTCTGCAAAGTACCATGTCGACGTTTATTTTTGTCGCAGTTCAAAATTTCAATTCACGTGAGAAGCAGAACAGGAGGTATAAGTGTATGTGTAATGTGAAAAGAACACACCGTGAGTTCCAGAACATACCCGTATATTAAATTTGTCATTCTGTTTGCAACACTTTGAAATATTCACCGGAGACACCACAAATCGTTAAATCATGATAGAGATCCCAATATTTAAAATAGAGCTACGAAATTTTGCACAGACTCCTAGGATGTTTGTTTGGGTGTAATTTCGTATTTTGGGTTATCATTGAATGACACATACCAAAAATTAGTATTATTATTGACCAAAGTTGATATCTTGAGATACATTTTCAACAGAATTGGCTGTAATTTGGTATTTTATCTGTCAAATCTCACTACCAAAAATATCAATATTGATATCTGTTTTATTAGAGGAATATCAATATCTTTTTCTCACGTATTTTTCGGTATGTTCAGGTCTCTATATAACATGAATTTTCTCCTAGAAGTCCGCATTAATTTTATATATTTTGTTTGTCATCCTCATGATGGAGGTTATAAAAAGCTCGGCAGTTAACATCATTTTTACGTGTTAATTCAGAAATTGTAGTATTATTATAACACCAGGAGGTGGATGTCTCGCAGAATTTTCCACCGACACGGCAATTAATTTCGCAGAAAATTTAAGTCTTGTGGTATTTGCGTAGGGTATCATATAGATAGCCCCGTCCGAATATACTGCTCCGCTCACTGCAAAAAACATTGGAAAATAAAATCCACCATGTGAAACATACGGAAATTTCAATGTGTCAATGTGAAATCGAAAAACGATGAGTGATACTAAAAAAATTGAAAAAATCTTGGAACAAATTAAAAATGCTAAAAAAAGTGCTAGGTGCTAGACAATTTTTTTGGTGCTAAACGAGTTTAAAAAGTGCTAAATCTAGCACTAAATGCGCTAAATTGGCAACACTGACTAGCTGAATGGTTCTAGCTATGTGTGTCAGTCCGTCTGTCCATTATAACATGTAGTCAAAGTGCAGGCCACAATTTTGGCCAAAGACGAAGCTTTTGATAACAATCGGACAATATTTACGGGATAAAGTGGAAAACGTTCTTCTTTTTTATTTTGTGATCGCTCCCTTGATGACGTTTTTCGAGGACGCGGCAAATTGTAAACGGACTCATTAAACATACATAATTATTAGTCTTTCGTCAGAAAAATCATACAATTTGTGTTGGTTGGCGTTAAGTTGTCAGTGTATGAATGGGGCCTGGTTGATATGGTAGATATTGTGAAATGTCTAAAGGGGCCTATATATATTAAAATATTGTCATGTTTGGGATTTAGCTCAGCAGAAAATTAACGTAGCTGTGTACGCTAGGAGGTATCGTATTATCATATGCCGGCCATGTATTGTCCACCGAGTCATCAATTCCTGCCAAATACGATTTGAACACCCAGAACTCAATTGTGGGAAAGCCACTCTGGTTTGCCGCAGAGTTTCTCCCAGGCTTGTATTCATTCCATATTCTGGAATTGACAAAAGTGAGAACGGCCGGGACTACCCTGCCCATTTAGCAAATATCATGAACAAAAAGTGTGTCTAACGACCTCACCGGGGTTAAACGAGACAGAAGTCTGATCATGCTTCCTCCCTGGGTTCCAATTGGTGAAAACTCGGCTTTCCCATACTTAAGTAAAGTAGAACGTTCAGACGTTATGAAATCGGGTGTATATGATGATATGAAATGAAATGACGGGTTGCCAAGATACATCATTCGTCAGAGCAGGGGACGCGAGACATATGAGAGGTGAGCACAAAATTCAAGGAGGTTTTGTTTCTAGGCTACAATAGATGGCTTGGTCACCAAAGTTCATAGGTGGCATAGTTAGATTCCCACAGTTGGAGGAAAATTCGTTCAAATTTATTTTCTAATTTTCGAAAAGGGCTTACATCGATCTTCAGATAAAATGAAACTGAAGCCCCTGACATTCGAAAAAAATAAATTGACATAAACAAAATGTAAGGATAACACAAAATAGGAATGTCAGGAAATAGCGCCACCCAGAGGGAAATGACAAACCAAATAATAAGACTCCAACCACTGCACAAAATGCAAGCATACGTTGTTTCTAGGGTACGATAGATGGCAGCGTCATCACCAAAGACATATCATATACTTAGCTGGAGTAGAAACCATTAAATATTTATCAAATCGAAAGCGCTGGACATAATATCACTTTTGAATTAAAGTTTAGCCCAAATTCTGTTTGTTTAATAGTGTGAGCGTACATGCCGATCATTCATCACACAGCCACGAAAATATTCGTGATTGTTGGATAGTCAGCAATCGGTAAAAAATTGGCAGTCCAAATTGATAGTGTGTACCCACCTTAATATAATGTTTTATCGAATAAGTTGGGGATTTCTTGTTCTCAAGAAGATTAAAAGGAAACACTTCGAATTCGTCAATATTTAATGTATATTAACCTAGTTAGATAGCCCGATATTGACTTGAACCAGTAACCAAACATAATTTGTGAAGATGGAAAACGTTAAGTTAACTATTTGCTCGACCCGCGCCATGCCCCTCATTACCAAGAGAAGAATACCATAATTTACGCTGATGGCTATTGTCAGGCGAGCAGTAACGCCGGGCGGTTCCTTACTTGACATTAATATGAATGCTAAGCCCTCTCTCATACGACTCCCCTTTAAAACGTTGTATACATCACAATTCCGAACACTGCAGATTCATTTCTCATTGACTTTTCATCGAAGTCCAACAATATGCGGTGTTAGGCTACGGAACAGGTTGCTCTTGTGGGGATTGAGTCCAAAGACGACGAGAACTCAAAAGGGATTCGCATTGGCGAAGGACAGTGCAATATAAGCAAACATCTTATGAACATTTAGCAATTCGCTTCCCCATGTTTTATGTCTATAATATTTGAGCCGAACGATATGTTAACATCATCAGCAACCTCTTGGTCTTTGACGATGTTCAACAGCTCCTGAACTATTAAAAATTAGCAATTTTCATTTTCATTTCATTTATAAAATATTCGTAAACATTGCTTGGGATGAGCTGAACGTTGTGCCATTAGCATCAGCAACCTCTTTATTAGTGATTCGACGATTATTCAAAATAATTTTATTCACATCGTCATTGATAGCTTCTCGGTCGTTGTTATAGCCATTAAACTACAATTGAACTTGGGTTCTGCTAATAGTAGACTCTACAAACCACACAGTAAATTTGGCAAATGTCCTTGCGCATTTAATCTTATTTTGTACATAAAAGTTAATACAGTTTCCTTGATCGAAGAGCTGGGCTAACTTTTTTATCTATCAAAAACAAACTGACTTTTAAAAATGCTTGATATTTCCAACATTTATAAAATACATGTCTACCAAAATATCAGAAAAAAAAATGCTAAAGCTATACAACTCACAAAATTTGAAAATAACGTTTATTATCGTATGTAAGACACAATTTGTTGGTATTTGTTATAGGTTACAATATAAATCCTACCGTATATAAACTTTCCCGCCGATGTTGGCTTTAAAGAGATGACCTTAAAATGTATAGTTATACTATTGTCAAATTGTAAAAAATTCCTATTTCGTTCATAGGATTATGTTTCCATTAAATACACAAAATAAGAACAGAAAATTCACACAGGTTTTACTTATTGTATTATTGTACACGACAAAATCTGTAAAACGAAATAGGAAATTTTCGTTATGTTTCACGTATTTGGTATCTATGCTGAATAGTGTAAGCGTACGTGCGACTTTTTGTAAAAAGTACAAAAATGTTGGTGTTGTTTTTTTTTATCGAAATCTATACTTCCTCCACAGTCCTCGACATAGACGTTTGTAATAGTGGTTGTAAAATATGTTGGTTTCTTATCTCTGTTTTTTCTATATATTTTTTTAAACACAATTGTATAAAACAGGTTTGCTTTTGGATATTGTACATTGTATTGTTGTTGTTAATAAAAAAATACATTGGTTATACATTTAAGGATTACATTACACAATGTAAGATAGTTTTAAGAACAGCATTGGAAGGTGGCAATGGTATAAAACCTGCGACATAAATGGAAACATGAAAATAATTGTTGAAAATATATATAAGAATTTGGATTATATTATTCGAACGCCAACAGCAATGCAGGACAAGTTTTTTTATAACATTCATAGGCTTTAAAAATGTTATCTAAAAATGTGCACTATTTGAAAGTTTACTCGTATTAGCGACATCAAATTACAGCCAATTTCAGTTGAAAATATCCCGCATGGCTATGGAGTCATGGAGATCGGATATCCGACTACCGTTGAATGAGCACGTCGTTTGAACTATGCGGTTTCAATGTGATCCGCTATCGTGTGTTCAAAGCAATGGTAAAATATTCAATTCATGTCAATGCCGCCTTGAGACCTTATAACTCCGATAAACTACTAACATAAAGAGACGAAGATTCTTCTTGTGTAACAACACAACAATATGTTATAGATGAAATGTCTGTATAGGCATCCTCCGCACAGACATGTCCGAAAGGAACTTCCTGATCTAGAGATATAGGTCCAGAGGAATTGCATCAGCACCTACCGAGACAAATCAGAGTTGTTTTGGCACAACCGAGGGTAGTGTATTTATATCGTGATAGATCGTATGTCCGACATGTAAAAATGGCCCAAATGACACGGTACAGCTATCCAATTGCCAATGATTTCCTGGGTCGTGTAATTTACTGTCCGTATCTGTCCATATTTTAATTAAAAATAAATATTAAGTCAAACTATTAAATTAAATAGGGAATTATTTTGAATTTTATTAGAATTATGATTTTGCTAAATTGTGATCATTTGTTGGAAAATAGCATTTATATACAATAAATCATGTGACCACAAGTACGGAATAATGAAGGACCTTATATAGGGCCTACCTTGAAACTTGGGCTAATATTTGAGATAATGAAAACCCAATATATAATGTTGGAGATAATTTGGATAGAAAATGTCGAATAGAATAGGGCACCGTTATACAGGTGGTGTAATGTGGAAAATATATGTTAAATTTTGCCTGCTCTTTCTCGATTGAATTCTTTGTATAAATGTTTTTACTTTATGTGGTCTTCCATGCATATTTCGGAATGACACATATTTTATATAGTCCTCTTTATAGTGGGTGTATAATATACCATATGTGTGGGTACTTCCAGAAGCAATGGCCCAATTGGATTTAACAAACGTTAGAGAAAAATATTAAGATGTGTAAACGAAGGTATCGATTCGGGTTCAAGGAGAAGTGGACAGATGGGTCCTTTCTAAGGACTTTTTAGTTCTGGTAATTTTTTTTTTAAATATTTATGTTAGTATTTAGTGGCAAATCCTTTGTTCGCAACAACAGCCGCACAGTGCCGTGACATAGAGTTGACAAATGTTGGCATCTTTCAACAGGAATTGACTTTCATGCATTCTTAACAGCCACCCATAATGTGCTTTTTCTTGTAGGCATTCGTTGAGCAACAATAGCCTTTACATCACACCATAAATTCTCAATGGGATTGAGATCTGGAGACTGTACTGGTCATTCGAGTAACCTTATGTTATTTTCTGCAAACCACTGTTTTGCAGGAAGACTTTTGCTTTGGATAATTGTCCTGTTGGAAAATCCAAATCAAAGGAAATCATCCTCAGCATATGGAAGCATTACTTCATGTAATATTTCGACGCACAGATTAACTCCATAGAAAGAAAAAAAACATGCCCATATCATTTTTTGAGGGTTTACATTCTGAATTAGGAGGCCTCATCGGTCCACAAAATATTCCTCCATATTCCAATGGGCCAGTTCAGATGCTCCTTAGCAAATTTTAGTCGCTTACCTAATGTATATTCTTCAACAACGGTACCTTTCGTAGACTTCTCGCCGCCAAAAATTGCATCCCTAAGATGACTGCGAATAGTTTATACTCCAGCTTTCTCAAAAAGTTTTCTTTTATTTCCATAGCAGTAACAAAGAGGTTTTGTTTGGAATATGTATTGATAATACTGGAGGTTGGTCCTTTGGATGTTGTTGATTGGACCTTTGGATGTTGTCATTATAACAACAACAGTAGTATGCAGGCAGTAAGGAGAGTTTAAAAGTCGGACGGGGCTGACTATATGATACCGTTCGCCACTTTGGGTACATACAAGAGATGCTCATATGTACAATATCCTGTAGATAGAACATACATAGCATCATTGGAGGACCATTGAAATGAAATCGGGCAAAATTAAACGTGCTATCTTCATATATATTTGAATCAATAAAAACCATACTCGTACCATTCTGATATGTATGAAAAATTGCATGACAACCGGGCTGACTTGGATTCTTTGATGTACTAATTGTATGAAATCGAGCAAAATTATGTATGGGAGCTATAGTAAATCTGGACCTAATTGAGCAAACGTTGCATACACTATTTAGAAGTACGATTTCACAATTGTATCTCGCTAGGATAAACTTTTATTATTTGGTGCACAAATTGCATGAACTCAGACGAAAATATATAGAGGTTGAATCTAAATCAGGAAGCTACATCTAAACCGGGGTCGTATTGAATACTCTCGACAACAATTCATGTAAACGAACAAAAATAAGCTCCTCGGTGCACTATTTGCATGAGATTGAACGAAAATATATATGGGAACTGTATATAAATCAGAACATATTTCAAATAAAACTTAACACACGTTGTTCTAGACACAATTCAATATGCTAAACATAATATCGTGCAAATGAAACATGATATATGGTGCACTATTAACTTAAAATCAGACTAAAGTATTTATGGGAGCTATATCTAAATCATCACGGCCATAAACTGGACTTAAATAAATGTGCTGAGCAAAATTTTCTTCCAATTGGACAAATATATATGGGAGCTATATCTAACTATTATCCGATTTCAATGAAACTTAACACACTCTATCCTAGTCTCAATTTCATACGTTATGCTAAATTTCGTCTCAATCGGACAAAAATTTGGAGTTTGGTGCACTATTCATCTAAAATCGGACGAAACTATGTATGGGAGTTATATGTAATTGTGAACCGATTTTAAGAAAACTTCACAGACATCAAACTGGACCTAATTTAGTACGCTGTGCAAAATGTTGTCTTAATCGGACAAATATAGGGAGTTTGGTGCAACATTTACATAAAATCGGACGAAAATATATATGGGAGCTATGTACTTTGTTCACGACCGCGACCTGTACTTTGTTAACAATAATACATGGACAGGCGGACGGACAGACGTACATGCATAAATCAACTCAAAAGTGATTCTATACATATTCTCAAAAGGAACCATGTGTCTATCTCGTTTCCTTTGGGTGTTACAAATATATGCACAAAGACATAATACCCTGTACCACAGAGTATAAAAAACGGTTGTTACACAAGGCTATAAGTGAAAAAAACTTGACAAGAGAAGCAAACGACGAATCTTATAAACAATATTCTTATAAAGCTGCTACTATTATTTTGACCGAACTGTATCTTCGTACATGATATGGCCTTAGTAAAAATGTAAGCTTGTTATCAACTCTGATACTCCCTTCGCGTAATACTATACATTCAATTTTCAACTAAATGTTGGTCATGTATCGTCTCGCTTTGTCTGTTCACCTCCTGTGGTCACTAAAGGAGTTAGATTAGAATATTAGTAATTAGCGACTTCCTTCAAAATGTATCTATTGACTTCAACTTTCAGCCTTCTTTATAGCGGCAATATATTCTTCATTCTTAGTATTTTCACCTCACCTCTCTGCCCAGCAACTTCATCCTCGTGTTACCCGTAAGAAGATTAAGACACTATTTGGCAGCTCACCAATTGCGTTTAAAGTCACTTAATTTCTTCTCAACCACTTTATCTTTTAACTTTCGGTCCAGCTCAACGACTGAAAAATCTGTCTAAGGCCAAATTCATTGCACGTAACTTCGCCATGTCACGCCTTTCACCCTCCAAATCCAATGGATTTATCTTAAAAACCCTGTCAAAGTTCTGGAATGAATATTTATTTTTCGCACTTTTTGGCCATATCTTTATTTTCTTGTTAAAATCACGAATCAGCGGCTCGTTGATCTTCCATACGACTTTTTAGATCAGATAACATTTAAACGTTTTTTTTTTTATTGAAACCCTAATAAACTTTTTGGCACCGATTGCGAAATACTGTATATCTTCTATCTTTCAAAATCCTCTCCACGTCTCTTTCTTCGACACCGGAATAATTCATAATTTTGAATACAAAATCTATAGCATCGGGAATATACATTTTTTCTCGATCTTTGTCAGTGCCGTCTTCCTGTTCCTGTTCCGAGCTTCACTCCTTCTGTCTGCAGTTCTCAAATATGAAAGTTTCTTCTGGCTCAGCATTATTCTTATTGTTCTATGTTCATATATGAAATATATCGATATGACAAGGGAAATATATTCTCCAAGTCCATACTATTGGCAGTACTATATTGTCCACAATACAGACTTGGTATATTTCAATTTAAGTTTAATGGTAATAATGAAATTTGTTTGTAATTTAATTTCCCTTTTGTTTGAGATTTTCAAGGAAATTTCCTAACCCTTAGTTATTTTTCTGATGTCAATGCGGTTGTTGTTTTTTTTCTTTAATTGGAAATGTTTTTATAATTGCAGTTTCGCAGAAAATTGTGTTTTTAGTCATTAGATAAAGTTTTGTGATTGTTAGTCATAATTTGCCTAAAAGTATGCTCTGGCTGACGCCAAGATTACAGAGTAATAACAAATGCCCACAGCACTTAAGCATGCCATATATGACGGGCATACGAACATACATACACACTCATACACGTTTGTATGTTTGTATATCACAAAGCAATTACATTCTGCCTTGTCACAAGAGACAATTTTGCGTGTGGTTATGTTTGAGTGTGTGTGTGATGTGTGTGCGTAAGTCAATGTGTTGAAAAAGAAAAAAAGTAAAACGAATGCATTAAAAACGTCAAAAGTAGAAACGTCGTTGTAGGATAGAGAAGAAGAAGCGAACGAACGTGAATGAGGCCTTCGTGAATGGTTCGCTAGAAAGAAACTTTTTGGGAAAAACCAATTTGCAAGCATACAGCAAACTTGACTACGAATGAAAGTGGTTCCTAGGCTAGCTTCTTATCCACATACACACATAGTACAATACCTGTTCTTGTATAGACTTGTAGAAAACACGAAACAAAAAAGAATAAAGTGGTTTAGAGTGTGTGCATGACAGTTACGGCAATGTCTGTTTAGTACACACATTTATAAGGTAAACACCTACACTTACATTGCGTACTCTTTTGGGTTTCCTTCTTTTTTGCGGATTTTCTATTACAGACACCCACATTTGCATGCACATTCACATGTGCCTCAATATATCGCGTGGCCCTAGCTGGTTACCTCCCCCCGTTTCTTCATGGCTACCAATCACTTCCACACATTCTCAACATACGCATACCAGAAAAAAGTACTGAAAATGTCAGTAACAGATTATGTAGGGATACGCACACACACACACCAAATCTTAACAAGCCAATTGGCAAAATTGTTGTAGGTTCTGCCACAGTGCCGTCAGGAGAAAAAAACAACACATTTAACCTGAGCCGCATCTCAATTCCACATCCGTAAAGTGATCCTTTAGTCCATTCCAAAAACTAGAAAAAAAGGGGTAACCACCATCATCTAGCCAGCCAACGAGCCCGACAGCCTTTTGCAACAGATTATTAAACGCCCACCTGTGCATACGTGCTAAAGTGTTATTAGACCATTTATTTGGGTCTCACGTTCGTTGTTGCCGTCGACGTCGTCGTATACCCTTTAAATGAATGACTGCATTAAATGGACATATGGAACAACAACACCATGCTCGCATTGCTGGCGTTGATAAGAGAATTTTAAGTGCTTTAAATGCCCCCTAAAAAACAAACCATGGAGAATTGTGGACAAATTTAAAGTTAATTTGTGTCCGTGTATATGTATGTGTGTGTCATATAAATGATTAATATTTTATTTATGTATGCGTTGGCCTTAAGTTGCATAAATTGCCTATATTATTAAAAATAAATTTTTTTCTAAGCATACTTTTGGGACTTATAATGATATATATGTATATATAAATTATTGCATATTGTGTAGGCAGGAGAGGTGGTGTTGCACCAGTGAAATATGCATTTCCCTAAACGATCAATGTCTGAATAAACAAGTAAGAAAATGCCCGTCGGTGTTACCGACAGAATATACCCTCAGGCTATGACGTACCAGAGATAATGTTCCTTTACATCCGATGATTGCAATAAATCTATTGTTAGTAAAAATCTCGAGGTTTGCTAGGTTTAGATCAAACAGGATTCTCAATTTGTGTGTTTCAAATATGAAACAAACATTCCATTCGTTTCATATTTGATGAACAAATTTAAAAAAAATTGACCCGTTGTGTGGGAGTGGTACCAGGAGAAGTAGACCGATGGGTCCCACTTAATCTAGGCTTAGTAAACATATTACGATGAGCAAAGTTTGAATGAAATGAGATATTATGTTCGCATCACTTGATATATACAAGTCTTTAAAATATGGACTATTTGTGTGGAATGTATTTAAAGCAGTGTCCCATTTTTAAACATTATACAAGAAATGTCATTAGTTTTCAGCAAATTTTTTACCATTTTGTGGGGTAGGTACCAGAAGAAGTGGACCGATATTCCCCATCTTCGAACTTGATTTGGAATAAATATAACGATGTGGAAAGTTTAAATGAAATCGGTTACTCCCTTCAAGAGATATCGCGTGCCTGAGCCACACAGACAGACGGACGTTTGTTAATCGATTCTAAATTTTCGCAACGGATTTGGCCAAAGAAACATAAGTCTGAGGGTATAAAAAGTACATGACTAGTTTCCTGGGCTGATTTGACTGGACTTCAACTTAAATAATTAAATGGATTCCGATAATATATTATCATTTTCCGCAATAGAGGTGATATTTAATTTTTGCTGAAAAAAATTATTTCGCACCATCCTGCGTATGCCCAATAATATGATCGACATTTATTTTCCAAATAAGTGGCAGTCGTTTAAGATTCCGAGTTTATGGGTGGTGAAAATATATTTTTTTTTTGTGCAGAAAATTCTCTTTGTAGATCCATTTAAGTTCGCCGCACAATTGCCGGTGTTGTGGTAATGGTTTTACCACCGAAGGTTTTAGACGACGGTTCATCTCTTGATATATTCCCATATTATGAATGATCCGATCAATTTTTCGGTATTTTGAAGGTACGATGAAGTTCCTAGCCTGGTTTTACATCGTATATGTCTTTTATTTTGTATTTCTTTTTTGTCTACATAAACAAGTTGTTTATTTTTACAATGACAAAGCCTCCATATAATAGTTCCGTTCTTTGTATGAAATATTGAAGGCAGTAAAAAAGAAAGTCATAAACAATTCAACCTGGCCGATGTTAATGTTTTTCTTGTTTTTATGTCAGTTTTAAATATATTTTTAACATAGTTGTTTTTTTTTAATTCAACATATGGTGGCATAGTGAATAATACGACCACATGTATATTTAACCAAACCTTACATGTCGGTTCAGCACTTTTGCGGTACATCTAATTAATATATTGTTTTTTGATTGATAACTTTTTTACGTTTAAATTACGATTACGTTTACGATTATGACCTGATATTACATTTCATGAAATTTATGAGAACGATTGTGAGATATCTGTACTAAATCTGTGTTCAGTATAAATTTTAAAGTTCGGACAAAATTGGATTTTTTATTTGATTTATTTCATTTTATATCTAAATATTTAGAGGGAGTTGAGGTAAAAAAATTTAAAAAAGTGCTAAAAAATAACGAGATTCTTTACTTCTTAAAAATCCATTATATTTTCCACCATAAGGCGCAGGACTATATAGAGCAACGGATCTTTTTAAGGAATAGTTCCTTTATAAAAGGACACAAAAAGATTCGATCCGCTAAGTGAACTTTATAAGTTTTACTTCTAAAGGTTCAGTACATTTTTCCCATCGAAGTGGCTGTAATTTTGCCGAAAATTTTCTTTTTGTATAACCCCCAAATAAAGTGGGTCGTGACTCATTTTCGGTGCCAGATTCCCTGTGAATAAATAACATTTTTTCAGAATGTTTCAATATAGGATCGTGATTTTTACATAGCTCTGATGCAAAGGCCCGGTTTAATTTGGGTTTTCATTTTCTCAAATAAACAGCCTACCAGCAGACAATGGCATAGTCACCAAGTGAAGAACCCAACTATTTTTTAAGAAATGTTCAACGTCCGTCGCTAGAAAATATAGTTTTAAACGTCAAACATTAAGTCGCATATTAAAACAAAATATAACTTTTAAAAGATCTGAATTCTAGTCGGACTAATAGCAATGCTAAATATCTGACAATCCCTATGGTTGACGAATCTGCCCCATCAAATATCGAAGCTACAAGGATGGGGGCATCTTCGGCAAATTTGACTTTTTTTGACAAAACTGTAAACTGGTACGAGCTTATATAATTAAGCATCAGAGAACAATAACCGGTCAGAAAGTTGTTATATCTTTTGAATAAATACTGATATATAGAGCAAACTCTATACTTGATATTTCACCGTCGTCTGCCGAAAAATTGGTTGCTATAATCATTTTGTGGTTTTTAATGTGATTTGCTTGCCGTATTAGACATTAAGGAACCAGATTATTTTTCGGGGACTTTGCAGTGTTCTACAAGGAATACTTTGATAACATGGTGTCGTTCTTTTTCGGGGACCTTTATTTTTTCTAGTAGATCTGACACTTTTTATCGCGTACCATTAAATAAAATGAAAAAAATCGCTGAATCTATATTAAACATCCTGTGAATCACTTAGTCTCTCCTGATGGACTTTGTGCTTTTAGCTTTAAGTTCGAAAATCTCGTAAGACTTATAAAGGAAATTGACAATAAAATTGTCAATACCAATAAAAAGTTAACAGATATTTTAATTTATAAAGGCATTGATGATATTTTTAATATCACATTTGAATACCTTCAAATTATCTCTATTGTCACCGTTCTGCCTTCATGCCGTTCTGCCTATGCAAATATTTCTTAACAGATTTATTTTTATTTAATCCCATATTAGCTGAGAACTATAATACAGCTTCTTAGAGCATTTTACATTGTGTTGAATTATCTTTTTTTGTCTTCTTCGCTTTTGTTTTGTTTTAAAACAAAAAGTTAGTTAACAAATATTAACCATAAGTTAAAACTACAATAACAAAAATAACATCTTAAATAAATACGACAACAAATACTTGAGAATCATATTCACAAATATACGCACACACACACACACACAAACACGGCCACAACACGAAGAAAAATGAAACACCAAAAATATAAATACAAATGCCAGGCATAACCCACAATGTGTACACAAAGCAAAAATGCACACACACACTCACACAGAAACATATACACATTTACAGATTGGCACACAGATACAAAGAACAATACAAATATAGGAAATAATAAGAACAACAACGGCAGTCTTTACAAATAATCACAGTTTTATCCCTAAGGCGAACTGCCATTCTAAAAACTTATACACAGGGTTTGTGTTGTTTTTGTTTTTTTTCTTCATCGCATGTCTATATACAGAGTGAAAAACCTGCAGAAATCCACTACACAACCAAGATAAGAAATGAAAACAGCAACAACAAGAACGACTACTACCATGAGCAGATTACAACTATAGTACGAGTGGAAAACGAAAAAAAACAAAACCAACGCGACAGAAAACACATTGCCAACAATGAATTTGTACGGTATGTTTTGTAGCCAGTATTCAGTGCATACTTTTAGGTGGTCTAATTGTATGTAGCATACTGAGAGTGTGTGTATTTATTTTGTACACACTCACACATACATAATTGCAGTTATACAGCTCAATTTGTTTTGAGCATTTTAGCTGTGTGTTGGTGGAGGACTGCTTCTGCTGCTATATTTTCTTGTTATTATTGTTGTCGTCGTCGTTGGTTTTCCATTTTTCAAGAGCCCCTGTATAGTCTGCAGTTCGTGCCTTTTTCTCAGTACTTTTTCTTTTTGTGTGGTACGCTTTGATTACCTACTAAACTAGAAATAACAGCCCGTAACAACCAGCCAGCCAGCCATCTAGGCATCCACCACTGGCAAAGCAGCTGAGACTCTGTGAAACCCTCCCCCATAAGCAAGTTCAGCTGTTAGAGAGAAGGAAAAAAAAAACGCACACATACGAAAACAACACAGATATGAAGAAGGCGAATAAGTAGACAAAGCACACGGGACAAGGAGCTGAAGACCCCAAAAAATGGATACATGAAAAATTGGTGCAAAAACGTACTGAACATCACACACACTCATACATATACCACACACCGCCTCATATACGAGCAAACTCGCTAGACAAAATGACAACAAAAAATAATAAAAAAATGCGACAACAACAACAAACCCAACACAAATAACAGACCCAAATCCGAAAACAAGATAAACTACGATTGAGCCTTAGCAAAAAAACAAAAGGAAAAAAACGAGTACTCCAGTGAATAGAAACTTTTGTATTTTTGTGTGAATATTTCGACATTGAGTGTTGAATGGCATGGTGGTTTGAAAAAGGATTTTTTTGTCCAGTATTTATACAAAAATTCGAATAGCTTAGAATAAGGTTCTATCTAAAAAATCGAGGTGGCAAGGAAAATCTTGCAGATGTTTATCTATCGCTAACCCATTTATGCATAATTACCGCACAAAATATGACGACTCTGTAACCTTGCCAATGTTGTTTATTTTAACATGTTTATTTATTAATAACATGCCTGTAATTTGACGATTATTTTAACTATAATCTCTCATTAAAATACGATAGCATTCTGTTTACAACACCTCGAAATATTCCCCGGAGACCTCATAAAGTATAAATATTCTTAATAAGATTAAATTTAGAGCTAACGTTGTGTAATATTAAATATTATCTCGACTAGCTGAGTCTTGAAATTTTGCACATTCATTGTTATTATTCCTAAGATGTTAGGTATTGACAATGCGGTATGCACCCCCGCACCCCCGAATATTCAGGTATTTTAGGCATTTTTGGAACCTTTTTCAAACGAATTGGCTGTAATTTGATATTTTGAGTTTTCAGTGGGTATTAAATGTTCATACTGAAAATGTTCAATATTGGTACACTTTTTACGATAGCCCCCACATAACGGTACCAAAAGTTATCAATATTGGTTCACTTTTTACGATTTTTTTACAATTTTGAATTCAAATTGGGTAGATAATTTTCATACCACAAATTATCTAAATGGTAATTTTTTACGATAGCCCCCATATAACGGTACCATCCATATTTCTGTGTTTTGGGGACTATGGGCAGGTTTTCAATTGAATTGAATGTCATCTTTTCATTGGCTAGCACATATTTTTACCATAAATTATCAATATTGGTTCCCCATTTACGATAGCCCCCATATTTTGCATTTTGGGGAGTTTGGGCACGTCATTCAATCTAATTGACTTCAATTTGGTACTTTGAATTAAAAATGGGTTACAAATCTTTCTACCAAAATTATCATTATTATTTTACGATATCACCCATATATGTGTACCTCCCAAATTTCGAAAATTTGGAGAGTATGGATACATTTGTTGAACCTAATTATACCCTATATAACTATATTGTAAGGGTCCCAAGAGTAAGTAATGGCGTGAAATATATATATCACGACTAGCTAATATCTCGATCTAGACATGTTTGTCCGTCCATCCGTTTGTTCGTAAACTCGATATAGGCCACAGTTTCGGATCAATCGTCACGAAATTTTGCACAGACTTTTGTGTGAAAAATTGCAAACATTGCATTCTATGACCTATATATTTAAATCTGAAAGATATACACCCGATAAGTTGATTGTATATCCAAAAGTTGATAGTATATCCAATGATACCCATTATATTGATGTATGTACCCGGATGCGAGAGTTATACTTAAATTTTACAGATATCTAAGTATTCCTATTACCACACTAGAGGGCGGGAATGTAGCGTTGATGACTAGGAGATTTTGCATGTGGTTCTGGACGCCTATAGTTGTCGATGATGATCAGATGATATTTTGGGGAATAAATAGACAGAAAACTTTATTTTTGTCTGTTTACTAGGCGCCCTAAATGCCACAATTATAAGCCGAACATCACAAATTTTCCATAGGGAATGCGATCTGAATAATAAGGGTCATCGACATAGAATTCTATTCTTACCAGTAATATATTCTTTATGGGATCTTCGACGAGTTTGTCGATGTATTACAATAAAATGACATGTTTTAATATATTTGCTATACAGCTGTTTTAATATATTTGCTGTAGAGTACCGGGAATAAGCTGATGGTCATTACAATGTCTTAGAATTCATATGGACTTTACGAAATGAGCCAAATTTGATAATTTATACGGTTGTGGGCCAATTTGACTCATATAATGATACAAAGTTATTCGCTTGACTTTTGAAGCGTTTTCGAAATTGATTGGTACTGTCAGGCCTAGGCAACATTCTAGCAGCATATGAACTATAAAACTAAAAAGAAAAAAATTAAGAAAAATGGCAATTTTTCTGCGGATATGATCTAGATTTGGTATAAATATAACAAACTCCATAATCAAAGATCTTCGTATTAGATTTACACATTTCAAATATGTTGACCCTTTATATGGGAATGTACTACAAAGAATGTGTCCATATATCCAATTTTCGAATTCAAAAAAAAAAAAAAAAAAAAATCCGTTCGTATTATAAGGTATTTACAGCATTTGAAAATATGGAACCTTTGTGGGTTGTTACCAAAAGGAGCGGACCAATATTTCCCACCTTCCAACACGATATAGTTGTAGTAAAAATATTAGGTTGTGCAATGGTTGCGGCAAAACAGATAATCCTTCGCAGGATATAATTAATTTATTTGTCAGCAAAATGTTGAAGGGGAGGTCATAGAAAGAGTCGTCTGGTATTCTCCATACACGAGCTTTATTAAGGCGTGGATATGCAAAATTTGGATTAAATCGGTAACTACTTCGTGTACACCATCCAGCCAGACTAGTATGTAAAACGTTTTCAATCAGATATCTTTTACTTACAATACGACTAATGAAAAATATTTGCTTTTTATTGCATTAAAAACATGTGTGGTTTCCGACGATGTGTAAAAAATAACGAGTGTTTTTTAATTTGGTATCTCCTGTGCCGTTAATTTCAAAAATTTCAGCAGTTTGAGTGAAAAAAGTGCAAAAATTTTCAGCTGTTATCTTAAATGTGCGATATGAATTTAACGAAATATTTGAAAGGGAATCTGAGAAAAAGTACAAAGAAATGCATTTTGGCAGTCGTGAATTTATATCCACATCTTTAGAAATTTCTAATTTAATCAACTTCGATTTTTCCATTCTTTACATTTCCGATGTTTATGTATTTTCAAAGGTCTTACTATTCCTCATATTGCATTTTATATGAGCCGATCTGCATCTTTTTTACTGAATTCTATATTGAAGACTTCTTAACTACAAAACCATGTGATAACCACTACGTATGTGTAATTATTACAATATATATACCAGGTATTGCCGATAAGAAAGTAAATCCACCATGGAATGTGAATGTTAAATAGTTTATTCACCAAACAATAAGTTCTAGACGCGAAAAACACAGCACACAATTCCAAGTCAAATACAACTTGTATCCTGTAATTTATATTCGTAAAGGCACACACATGCATACATATATTATGTGAACGCTGTGAGTGAGTTTTCAAAAACACAAAACAACTTAACTCTGTCCTACTCACCAATAAACATACATACATACTTTCATCACTACATATATACATAGCGGCAACAACACCAACACACAGCTCATAGTCATAAATGCCACAACGCAAAAATACAAAAAACGAAAGGAAACCCAATGTGTAATAGTGGAGCAAAAAGGGAGGTGGTAAAACTGGGTATCAGTGTTAGTAGTATCTGCGGACAGAAGAAAAGTGAAAATGCCACGATGAGATAGAGAGCGAGACCTAGTCCGGTAGAGCACAGGTTTTTTTGTTTTTCGGTTTAAGTATGTCGAGAAATCATGTGCAAAAATTGTCATTGTATGCGGCATACATTGTAGAGCTTATTCTGTATTCCTTTTCTTTTATCAAGTGTATTTTCGTTATCCTTTGCATTGCATCGTGTGTGTGTGTGTGTGTGCGTGCGTGCGAGAGTGTTAAATTCGAAAAATCAGCTGTGTTTTTCATAAGCAAACAAAAATTATTGTCACAGAAAATTATAGCTTTTCCGGGATGGAGTAACTCTCTACAATACACATGAATAACTAACTCTCTTTTGTTTTTGGGGGAGTGTGCCAAAATAGAGAGTAAGGGAGAGAGAAGAGAAGAAAGAGAAAAATATTATGAATTGCAAAATTTAATGAAGTTGTATTCATTCATGGCGGATGTTAGACAGAACATGAGAGTTGTCTAGAGAGATGAAATGAAAGTAAATGATGTCTGGAATCAGAGATATTTTACTTTCATTTCTTTGGCAATGAAATCTCTTTGTTTTCTTAATATGTCATGCAAATGGAAGGGAATATTTTGAGCTGTTTTATGAGTGTGTCTGCTATGATTGAGATTACTATTTCATTTGCTACGACGAAATTAATCACTTGCATACATTTTGTGTTTTATTTCTTATAGTTTAATCTCAATGACATTAGTTTCATAATAAATTAATGCCATCAATTTTCTAACACATTAGTTTCTATCTAACAAGCACATTTGGTATCTACAAAAGTTGATATCTTCAATGATATTATGACAGATTAGAAAACCATTGAATATAACATGTATAGAAAATTTAATTATTTGTTATCTAGTGAAAATGAGAGGGTCGATTGTGCAGCTGCATAGCCTGCCGCCAATATTACACATCGAATTGAATATTTTCCATAATCAGAAAGAGAATTCATATTGAAGAATGAATATATCATGTATTCATGTCACAAGATCCTCCTTGAAGTTATGGAGAAATTCAGCAGAAATGCACAGAAATGTCGAAAACTCAATCATACAGATTTTAAACCATGATAGCGCACATAGTATCGATTCCAAAACGACAAAAGAAACGCCATATTTTTCGTCTTATAAAACTGAAGATATGCTTGAGCTACGATCTGATGGTGTTAACTTCAAAAGGAACAATATTGACTGTGGTTCTTTTTTGATCATCGTATATGGTCTAACACAAATATTGGAATTACCATTTATTTTTTACTGATATAAACATAAGTTATCGTCTCCGAATTGGTATTAATTTAATTGAGTTTATCATTTTAACATTGAACCCAAACCAAATACCGATTATCTGAGAGTATGAATTTTGTTTCTTATTATTTTCAATACGTATTTAAATGTTATCATTTAAAGGTTAACAAGTTCGGGTAATACTGAAAATATTGAACTGTGTGTACATTTTAATTTCAGTAAAATTTTATATTTAATGCAATTTTATTATAAATTCCGAATTAAGGTTGGGTTTATTTTATTAAACATGTGTTATTCTTAAAACATGTTTAATAAAATAAACTCCCAGATAATAAAAATTCTAAAGAGTACTACGGGGGCTCCTATATAGACTACTTAGTGTTGCCTAGCGCCATCCGATATTTCCATAAGAAAATTTGACATTTTTTAGCATACATGTAATGGGAAGGAATCTTCGATTTTATACCCTCCACCATATCAATTTTGTCATTCTGTTTGTAACGCATATTAATTTCGAAGAAGGGCTAATTGTCCACGTTTTGGGTTAGTCCGCATATAAGGGTACCTCCGATTTTTCGGTATTTTGTGGTTTTTCGGTGCGTTTTCGACCAAATTCATCATTATCGGTCCACATTTTCGGTTAGGCCCCATATAAAATTTCCATTAATATGGGAATTATCGGGAGTTCTCTACTAAAAATTATCAACATCGGTACACTTTTAGGAGTAGCCCCCATATAACGGTATCCACAAATCTTAATTCTTTGTATGTCAATGAAACTCCATCTTCAGTTCAGGTCTTGAAGGTCTCCAAATCCAACGGAATTCATTAATGGAAGAAAGAAAAAACAAAACTGGTCAGGTAGTGCCTGTTTTGCTTGAGCAACGTTGAAAGTTCAATTCTGAGTGGTACAGCGCAATTTGCTTGCCTGAAGTCAGCAACATATCATTGTGCACCATGAGAATATGAGCTCTCAAAAATCGGCTACATTAGCACTCTTTACACTGGCTTAGACGTGAAATTGATCCGCCGTACAGACCCCACAAGAAGATGCTGTTGAAGATTTTAAAAATGTATTGGAGGCATCTTAATCGGATTGGAAAAAGGGCTTCGACATTTACTTTTAGATAATGAAAAGGTGTATAGATCATGAATTCTTAGGGTTAAATTCTAGGCAATTTCGTTTTGGGCGTATAACAATTGTCTAAGTGCTCATCAAGTTGGCACTTCACTAAATTTTTTGTTAAAAATATTGCAACACAATTCCAATGACTTCGTATGAAATCTTAATACTGTCTTACTATAAACTGATATTCCTTTATACAAATTTTAATAAGCATCAGCTATATATATTCGATCTCTAAACTTTACTCAATTGAGTGTTTTTTTCACGAATGCCATATTTTTTTCATTTTACCACTAAGATGCCTTTCAAAACACAACTCTTTGAAACACAAATGATGATATGATTTCCTTTTTATTATATTATAAATTCCAATTTCTAACCATTGTTTGTAACAAAAATATAATTTATAACTCTCTTTTTTCTCTCTTGCAGTTTACAAAGGAGTGTAAAAACCCAACCCTCTCCCAGCGATGAGCGGCAATAACACTCAAGAGACATTCAACAGCAAAAGCTAATATTTCATTGTCTATGACTTTCCCTTGCTTGCTCTCTATTAGCGCTGAGTGCTCTTTTGCGCATAAACACTTTTAACAAACAACGACACAACAAAGTGAGAGATAGAGAGTGAGAAACTCTGCGTGTGTTTGTGATATTATTTTTTGTGGTAAAAAGCGTGCGCCTAGAAGCTATGCTATAACAATGTATAAAATAGCTCAACGAAAACTAGAAAAATAAACGAGTTATCATAACGTTTAGAACACGCGAGTGAAACACAACATCGCCGTTGTCAGTGTCGTCAACACCGAAGAGAAAAGAATTCTAACTAAACTTTTGCTTAAATGTCTGCCAGCCAGCTAGCTCCAAAGGCGGCCAAGGAGCAGCAAAAATATAAATTTCTTTTATAGAGAAAAATAAAATGAAATGAAAAAATAGGGCTATGAAGAAATAAGCAAACTATTTCAGCCTTTTTTCTAAAAAAAGGCTGATTGGGTGTGTTTTGGTGGTGTTATTGACAAAAAGAAGAAGAAGAATTTTTAACCAACAAGAAAATAAAGGTTATTATGGTGTTAATGTGTTTAACAGAAAAAGTATTGCATACTTTTAGACAAAAATAATAAATTGTCTAATTTTTTATTTTTCGTTTTGTTCAACTACTAATAATTCTTCGTTTTGTGTATGTTTTTTTTTGCATTTTGACAAAAAAAAAAGAGAAGTAAAAACTCTGTGTGAAAAGAAAATTTTCGGTGAGCACAACACGCGCGCCTACATGATTACACAAAACATTTGTTAGCTAGAGCTCGCCTGTTATACACACACCATTCATTTTGAATGGCTGTTTTGAAACGCATGAAAAGAAAAAATACTAAATGAAAAGAATGTTGTATACAAGAAAAAAATTTAAATAGAAAATTAAAAAAAAATGCGTAAAGAAATAATGTGATAAAAAATATATAAGAAATATTATGCTAAACTTATAAGCATTATAAAAAAGAAAAAAATAGTGTTATAAAATAAATAAGTGTTATAAATAACAGAAAAAAATCTATACTAGTCTCCTAAAAAATAAAATGAAAAACTACAACAATTTAATATTTAAATAAAAACTAAGCTAACATCTCTTTTTATTCCCAATCTATTCTTGTTAAATGATAGCAGAACAACCAAAGGCACCTGTACACTTTAATGAAAATAAAACATAAATAAATTAAAAAAATATATATTAAAGAATTAAAAAACGAATATATATATATATATATATATATAACTATGCTAATTAATAAAATTTCCTAACCCTTAAGAAGCCGCCATTTGCCCCCCAATCCCACGATAACAAAGTAAACAAGAATACCTTACCAAGCAACGACAACGATAACAAACGGTTTTATTTCCCCCAGAAATAAGCAAAACAACAACAACAAAAACCAAAAGAAAATAAATTAATTAATATTCAAAAAATAAGAATAAACCAAAAAAGAAAACCGAACCAAACCAAACCAAATACAAAAAAAATCAAATTAAAACATTTTGCACAAATTATTGACGAGCGCTAGAAAAACAAAACCAAATACTAAACCACACAGCATAGCTTTGTTCTTCAACTTTTCTTGGGGTCCAATGTTGCAGCAACATAACGCAACATGTCTATTGTCAGAAACAACATTAGTCGATATTTCAACGGTTACGCCCCCCGCCCTAAGCAAACATGAAATCCTGTCAAAGAAACCAGCTGCAGCAACAAAAAATTTCCAAACATTGGATTCTGCTGAAAGGATAACATTTGGCCCTCTGCATAATGGTGGCAACAATAAACAACAGCCATTAACCAAAACTAATGAAAATGTTGCCTTGCGTAGCTCCATACCGAACAAGCTACCAGCAGCAGCAACTACAACTCGAATCCCAATCTTAAGAAATGGGTCAAACAATGCACAAAACAAAACCAACTCATCTCAGGGCAGACAATTATGGCAGGTTGTCCGGCCCTTGGATGATGTGAAAAATAATGATTCCCTTGATTTAACAACTAAAATGAAGGCACAAATCTTAAACCAAACACCTTCTCTCTTAACCGATAAAACAAAAACAGCAACAAAGTGGCAACATCTCAACAATATGTTGCACGATCACAATGCCATGTCGCTTTTGAAGCCAATAATTGACTTAATTCCAAAATCCTTAAAAGAATCATTAGATTTTAATAGTCGACGGAGAAGAGGTCGCCTAAGGCCCGACCCAGCACAGCAAGGCAATGCGAGGACAGAAACAGCAGCAGCCTCAGCGGGAGTTGAGGCAACGACAGATGCAGCAGGAATCGTAACACCATCATCATCTACTGCTAGGGCAGCTCGTCGATCAAATGTGCCAGCAACATTTGTCTATGTCAACAAATTTTCTAAACAATTAACAACGCTATTGTTAACATTGTTGTTATCGTTTCTAAGCATTACTTTTGTACATAAACACAACAACAGCAACAACAACAAATTAGTATTATCATTAAATAAAATCTTGAAAAATAATCGTAAAAAATCGAATCAATCTGCAGATGATGATGATGATGCAAAAATGAAACGTGGCGACATTAACATAACTAATAATCATAGGCGAAAATTCTCTAACTTCTCTATTCACAACAACAACATAACTATGTCATCATCGCCATTATCATCATCAACAGTATTCTCATCAAATGGCACCTCACGTCTACTCTATGCATTGCTGTTCTTTACCATACTCTTAATAATACCCTCACATGATCATTTGGTCTCGGCGGCCAAACCCAAATCGGCCACTCAACTACAACAACAACAACAGCAGCAGCAACAACAGCATCAGGATCACAATCAACAACATCATAGCAACAATAATAATAAACCCAATATTGCCTATGCTGCTGGTGCCGATAATGTCCACATTGATAAAGAGGGCATGCTGTTAACGCCACCCTCCTATCAGGGTGTCTCATCGCAAACATCGAACGAAGAGGGTACGGAATATTTAACCGATTCCGAGGAACAATTATTCGACGATGAAAAACAAAATTTAAATATAGTCGAAGAAGAAGATGCCGCTGAAGAAGATATGGATCGTGGTTCTTATGAAAAGGATGGAAATGGTAAGTGAAAAAATAAGTGGAAGTTTTTATATAAAATAATATATGGGGGTGCGAAAAGAATATGATCGAATTTTGAACGAATTACAAATGATTTGTGTGTGTTCATAAGCATGTCATGGTAATTTCAAATATAACACTGTTTTTATACCAAAAAATGAAAAATGCAAGCAAAGCTGTATGTGTGTAATTTGTTTACTCTAAAATTCAATTTAGCATAGCTCATTTATATGGCCCAGAGACGAACCCTATTTAAATTGGGAAACATCGCTTCAGATTTAGATATTGGACCCATATATATTAGATTGGTGAAAAAGAAATTCATTATTCTTATATGAACTATAGAATTTTATTTAACATGCTTCGGAATGTCCAATTTGGGCCAAATATGCACCGTTTTGTTGTATGATTTGTTGCCATTTTAAATGCAACTTCATAATGCCTCTCTCACAGAAGTTCTGCTCTCTATTTGCAAACAACTGTAGTATTCGATGTTCACATTTCTTCCTAGATACCAATTTTTTTCATTAACGAAATTTTACAATCCAAGAAAAATATGGCTGTTTGCCAAATTTTTTTTATTGTCGATTTGTAGCTCTTGGGCGATGTTACGATTGCTAACATGCTGGTCAACTTCGATAATTTTTCCGATTTTGTCGACATTTTCGACGACCCACCTAGGTGCATCCTTAACATCAAAAATTCCTGAACGGAATCTACGAAACAAAAGTTGCACATAATTGGCTGTTATAGCATCGGAAGCATAAACACCATTCACAATTTTAGCCGATTGGTTTGCCTTTTCAGAATACAGAAGGTGACAGGTCGATTACACAAAGAAGAGTAAACTCGCCATTGGTTAAGCTATGAATATTGGCGGGATGAATTTGTTGGTAGTGCCCATAGAGTTCATGAAGAACATATTTTATATCATTGTTTGCAGCTATTGCAGGGTTTTTTATCGAATGATTATTTTTGTAAATCATATCCTCTGTCAAACTTGAGTCCTTATGTGTCTTTTTTAGAAGGATTTTGCATATGATATTTAAAAGCAAAAAGCACATTATTAATTTTTATTCAGAATACCACAAGTGAAATGTTTAACCAGTAAGGGAAGTAGTAAAGCCGGACTGGGCCGACTATATGATACCCTTCACCACTTTGGGTATATTCTATATATGTATCCTAAAAGACGTCGCATTTTCGAAGAACATTGACATGAAATTGAACGAACTTAAATATGTGATTTTTATGTAAACCAACTAACATCAATCCCTACACATGTCATTGTGCCACCTATACTAAATTTTGTAAATCGATTTAAAGCAAACTTGACACACCGTATTCGGTATGCTGCACTGTTTAAAATTTAATCTCAAGCAAACACCCATTGATTATTTGGTGTACAATAAACATGAATAAGTCGAAATTATATATGGAAGCTATATATATATCTGAACCGATTTCAAGGAAACTTTCCAGAGATTAATTTATATTAACTTCAGTACGTTGTGTCAATCGGCCTAGACCTAGGGGTCTTTATATATAGGAGGTGTTTGTAAATCTGATCCGATTTTCACCAAACTTTGCACACATCATTCTAGACGTAATTCAGTACGCTATAACAAAATCGAAAGATATAGGGGACTTTGGTGCAGCATTTACATAAAATGGGACGAAAATATATAGGGGAACTATATCTAAATCTGAACCGATTTTCATGAAACTTTGCACACATTATTCTAGAATTAATTTAAATGGTGCAAATCAAAAGATTTGCAAACCTATATTTATATGGGTGTTATATCTAAATCTGAACCGATTTTCACGGAACTTAACACACATCATTATACACTTAATTCAGTACGCTATGCCAAAATTCGTTCAAATCTAATGATTTTCAGGGACTTTGGTGCACCATTTACCTAAAATCGGGCGAAACTATATATGGGAGCTATATATAAATCTGAACCGATTTTCCCGAAATTTAGCACACATCATTGTCGACTTAATTTAGTACCCTATGCCGAAATTCGTGCAAATCGAAAGATATATAGGGATTTTGGTTCACCATTTACACTATTTACCTAAAATCGGGTGAAATATATATGGGAGCTATTTCTAAAAATGAACCGATTTTCCCGAAATTTAGCACACATCATTGTCGACTTAATTTAGTACCCTATGCCGAAATTCGTGCAAATCGAAAGATATATAGGAACTTTGGTTCACCATTTACCTAAAATCGGACGAAAATATATATGGGAGCTATATCTAAATCTGAACCGATTTTCTCCAATTTCAATAGGGTTCATCATTGGGCCAAACCAATGGGCTGTACCAAATTTCATCCAATTCGTATCATTAATGCGACCTGTACTTTGCTCACAAATGTGATTCAGAACGTGATTCTATTCATATTCTCAAAAGGAACCCTGGGTCTATATGTTTCTGATTTCTGACCCTGAAAATTTATGAATATTACAATTCGGAGTATATTCCTCAATATTTAGTACACAAAATTAATTGAGGTTTCCGATAACAAACTACGAATTTTTTGCTAATTTTATTTAAAGAAATTGATATATACAGACAAATTTGATTATAAATTTCCGTTTCCCCTTAACAAATGTTGAGCAATTTTTTCTTCAATAATCTGTTATTGTTTTTATTAATTTAACGTATATTTTACATACCACATTGAAAGGTACGTATAAATTATATACCCTGTTTTGATTTTAATTACTTTCATTCTGTGCGAAACACATCATTTTTTTTCCTGGTCCTATTTTTTAATTAATAATACATTCGAATTCAAGGGTACACATTTTTTTGGTACTAACGTTTTACCTTGTATAAATGGGCCACATTAAAATAAAGGCCATAATGAATAATTCTAGATTAATACGAATGCGAGTAAAATAAATGTTAATGTTATTGTAATGGCCACAGGTCTTAGCAATAAAATCAGGGTTTATGTAAATAAATGAAGATGGAAAGAAATCAGAAACAAACAAAAAAGGAAAAATCCATTTAATAAAAAGTGAAGAAACCTAAAACAAATTGTGTCGAAGACAACAAAATTAGCTATTTACGGAAATTAAGGCAAAGGAAAATCCAAATTTCCTATAGATAATAAAAAAAGCCTGGTTTTTATTGTTCCAATTTTTGAAGGTTATTTGTGCGTGGTGTTAGTCCGTTCTTGACTGAAAAACAACTGGATTTCATTTCCTCACCTTAAAAAATGCACAACAACCACAATAACAATAGTAATTTTGCCATAAAATGAACTGCATAAACTTTTTTATGAGAAATTTTCTCACTAACATAAAAAAACAACGTACCGAAAAAAGAAATCAGCACAGAGTCCATAATAAATATACTGGTATTGCGGTATGACTTTTATGTTTGTTCATGATGGTTGAATGTCCGCAAATGAAGTCGCAAAAAAACAATTTTAATCGAAATATTTTAAAATGAGGTCACTTTCGTGGCCTCTTATTTTTGTTTCTGGCTTGCAAAAGTGATAATGGAACAGAAGAGTGGGCGAGGGAAGGGGGAACAGAGAGAAGGTGAATAAATTTTTTGGTCCGTAGAGAAAAAATATTTATTTACTTTGTGGTTTTGATTTGAATATAGGTTGTATTATGGGCTCGTGATTGTGTTTAATAAAAATGCAAAGGAATATAGCTCAGATATATTTTGGGTGTGATTTTAATAAAAGTGTGTGATAAGATAATGAAATATCAACCTCATAGTAGAGTTTAGCATCATCCTGAAGATATACTACAAAAATAGCCGAGAAATAATTTACATAAAATTGTATAAAATCGAATATCGCTGGCTTAACTTGTAAAGGCAATAAGTCCCTTTTTAACAATTTTTCAGGAGAGACAAAAAACAATCAAACTTTTCTTTGAATAAAATTTTTAACATCTGTAAATGCAATTTGTTTTTGTATTGTATTTATATTTTATTTGTGTAAAGGCAAACTGAAACTAATAAATATTTGCGGAGATACACTCATTTTTTGGGACGTAGAGCCTTTTCTGTTCCAAAGTTTTTCTGTTTTCATGGACTTAGGTCTCTATCTTACAACTTGTCTCTTATTATATTTTTTGATTACTGCAATAAATGATTTTTTACATGATAATTTTATTTAAAAGAGTAGAGATCGTTTTGGAATCATAACTTATTCAAGAATATCAATGAAAACATACACTCCACCATGAGTTGCACAGTCAAATACTTAAAATCAATCGGGACTATTATATAGTTGTTATGCCATGATAACTTACTGACAAAAGAAAATGAAATATCAAAATACAGGCTCTTGGACTAGAACCTTGTACATACCGAAATTGTCGAAAATTGGCAGTAGAGTTATATTGGAGCTATACTAAATCGCGGACAGATATCGATAATTGTTTGTAGGAACATTCGACGCCCAATGAGAACCCATAATATCAAATTAGAACCAATTCGACGATAAACGTACAAAAAATCCAAAAATAACGAAAATTGGGCCAATATTGATAATATTTGGTGGGGAGATTTTGTACCCAATGAGAGTCCTAAATATAAATTTACAGCCAATTCGTTTGAAAAACCTGTGCAAACCTTCCAAAATTCCGAATATTGAGGATAACGTTATATGGGGGGTACCCTAAAAAGGGACCCAATATTGATAATTTTTTGTTGGAAGGTGTGCTACTCGATTTTCAGCCGAATTGACTTTAATTTGGTATTTTCGTATCCAAATTCTTAAAAAAAGAGCTTTTACATGATGTAACTCCAGCGACGTGTGTTGAATTGGCCTTAGCGCCTTTACTAATCAATACAACACAACATTAAACCAATGAGCGGAGCTGTATAGTCGAACGGGGCCGACCATATGATACCCTACACAAATACCACGAAAAGCAACTTTCGGCGGTTCTATATTCTGAGCCTGGGCAATATTTCGTGATATTTGCACCCTTTTTACCGATTATATATCAACAACTCATCTTTGTAAGTTTTGCATATTTTCCAAAGTGTTTTTTCTTGAAGTGAATTATTACTCTATAAAATAAAAAAATTGGTCACTTTAGGTTTTGAATGATTTGACCCTCGGAAAATTGACCGATCATCATCTAAACAGCCGCTCTAAGTATTTGGTCAGATCCCCTTCACCTTGTAAAATATGTGATGTTCTGCATATAATAATCTGACAAAAATCATTTTTTCGATTCATTGCACCCCCTGAATGAAATCTCAACTTCAACGAAAACTATAGGCGTCGTCCTTGAACATAATCGGAACCTCATGTACAATTTCAAAGCGATCAGCGCGACATTTCCGTCCTCTAATGGAGTAATGGTAATAACATGCACTTAGTCACCTTTACTTAATTACGTATAACTCCCGCATCGGGGTACATACAGCCATATAATTGGTATCAATTTGAAGGTTAACAACTCATCTTGGACATACTATCAACATCTCGGTTATATGTCCTTCAGGAGCAAGTATATATGCCCAAGAATAATTTTTCACACAAAAGTCAGGGTCCATTTGACCCGCTAAATATTGACCGATCTTTATCAAAACAGACATGCTTATTCATAGGCCCTAAATATTAACCGATCTTTACCAAAAACAATAGGGATCTTCATTGGCCAGACCCAAACTACATGCAAAATTTCGTGTAGATTGGTCCATAACTGTGGCCTGTATCGTGTTTACAAATTATAATGGACAGACGGACGGACACACATGTCTTGTTGCCTTTACAAGTTAAACCTGCTATATATATATATATATTTTTTTTTTTGCTTTGAATTTTTACATTTGTAATTCGAATGATTGTGATATTAATTCGATTTTTTGAAGCTTGAAAAAATGTATAATTCCCACAGAGGGAATTATACAAGGTCTTAATCAGGATGTATATGAGATATTTTTCAGAATAAAATTTTATGTTCATTTTGCCATGCCTGTCGGCTGTTGAAATCTCGATAGAGATCACAATATTTAAGATAGATTATTGCAGATACACTGCTACTACTCCAAGATGTTTGGCGTTGAAAATGGGATAAATGGTCCATGCTTTTTTATACCTCGTACCCCCCAATATTTGGTAACATGAGTATTTTGGGCACGATTTTAAGCCAAGAAGGCTCATATTTGGTATTTCTGATTCTTAAAAGGTGAAAATGTTCATATTTTTTTGTAGGGAGATTTCTTACAAAAAATCTATAATACCAAATTAAATCGAATTAAATATAAATATAATAATATTAAAATATTGACACAATATAAAAAAATATAAATTTAACTCCCACTATTTGGAATTTGGGGATTTCAGATATATTTTTTAACCTACATGGTTCTATTTTGATATTTTGCGTTTTCATCATTCCCCAATTTTCGTTCTATCGATCCGGTACCCCATTCTGAACACATATATTAGTTCTTCAAGATCATTAAGGACTGAGTCCCTGTGATGTACCCGACAGAATGTTGTGTGAATTTACATAGGTATTTACTCTCCTTACAAATCGAAGCTGTCGGGCGTCATAAAACGGACCAACTCTATTTTTATTCCAATTATATGTTTTATTTACGATAGTGTAAACAGTTAGTGTAATTTAGCATTTGAACTTAAGGGTTACTTATGTAAATACTTTGTAAATAGTACCATACAATTACATATATGATCCTAATACTTGAAATTAGATTGCCATAGTAAGTTGGTTGTGTCCTCATTGTTAAGGGCAAAGTACGCGCTGAATAAGTGCATGATAAGCTAAGAAGTAAGTTAGGTTTAAGCCGTTGAACTTATAATAGATGTAAGATTTGATTTTTAATATAATTGCCGTAGGTTAAAAAAGTAAAGATAAAGTCACTCCGACTCTCATTGCTTTAGCATTCATTAAAAGTATAAGATCAATAACCACGCTTATCCAATTGATGGACTCAGAAATATGTAAACAAAGAGTCGAGAAATCAAACTTTTAATTTTGTCATTTTTCTTCAACGAAGCCACAACAGCTCCTCTCACGAACTGGAGCTGCTTTATTGGCGCCCAACGTGGGACCTTTTGTATACATAAAATTAAGGCAACATTTTGTTTATACGTAAGGATCAAATAGTTTTTTATTTATGTGCCAACGAATATAAATAATAACGAATAAAAATAATTCAAGTAAAAAATTTTACCACCTACTTTGAAGCTATTTCGTTACAATCAGTTTTCATTTGTGCTTCTGGTCATGACCAAATATGGTGGCAATAATGATGACGTTATTACCCATATTTTTGTTTGCGCGCAAAGCTAACATATATCTACAGTTCTTAGCTTTAAGCTAGCTGTCTCTCTGGCAAAACTTACTACTAGTTTACCCAATAGTTTAAGGACAAACACACACGCCAACATATCTACACATTTGTGGCCCATTCACAGTGTGCTAATATTTAATTCTAGTATTTCGATGTGTAGTATTCTGGTGCCAGAACTATGTTCATCAAGAGACTGAATGTTCGTATGTGTGTGAGTGTGTGTGCTGGTGTGGGTAGATGGGTGAGGCAATGTTAGTAGTTGTACATAAACACATATTCAGTCACTAAAATAGGCTTAGACTGGTTGATGTAAGTGAAAAGTGCATTTAATATGTCGGGTTTTTTGCGGCCCCCACGAGAAATTTAAAAATGGAGCAGAAGAGAAAAGTAAGCAGATTTTTATGTTGCAGTCTATACGATGTCCTCCCCCCAACGAATGGTTTTAGTGTACTACACTAGAAACTTTCAACTCCTTAACAATATCTGCTAGCGACTACTCAATAGTACTTTTTTTGAAAGCTTTATTAAAAAAAGAATACCCACATACAGAGATGTTTGGTTTCCCAGTCACTCATCGAATGGGAGGCCCCCTTTGTAGGGCTTGCCAAAAAATACTTTCTGCTTTTCAATATTTGCTGACGACAAAATAAATTGCATTTGGCTTGCTTCTTCTTCTTATTATTCTACTACTACTTTACTGATTTCATGTTTGATTTGATTTCAGTTGTTTTCTAGTTTTCATTTTTTGTCGTCTTCTGCTTCTTCATCTTCTACTACTAGTTTTCTCCTACATCTAAGCACTTTCGAAAGGGGGTCCTAACAAGGTTTGCTGCTGTTTTTTCTTTCTTTCTTTTTTGCAATGTCTTTGCATGCTCTATCAAAGAGCACAAATTTGGCATAAATTGTATTCTCCTTGAACAAGTTTTTTTTTACTTTTTCACTACTTTTTTTATTATTTGCCAAAGTTGGTATAAAAACGAATGTCGAAGCGAACGAAACTGCAGCAAATGATGTCATTGTTGTTGAAAATCGCGATTGCAAATGGCAAAGAAAAAACTTTTTTAAGGACATAATGTTGGAAATTACGTCCTTCGAGAGCTGAGCAGAGGAAAGAAATGGAAAATGATTTTAAAATGTTAGTTAGGAAGTTTTTTTTCTTTTCCACTGTAGATAAAGTTCCCACAAAAGAGATAATGACTCGAAACGGGGATTTTTTTTGTCAAATTATAAAGTTGATTGCCTAAAAGTATGCAATAATTTTGTTTAATTATTTTATATTAGTTCCTAATTCAAATTGAGTGTAATTAGTAATTAAAGTTCTTCAATTAAGACAAATAAAAGAGAGAAAGTAGAAAAAATCGTCAAAAAATTTCTAATTCATTCGTGGAAATTTTGAATTTATATAATAGAATTGGATTTTTTAGGGATTGGCCTGAAAATGTCATTCCTTATACCGAGCTTTGACTATACATTGCTACTAATCCTAAATTTTTTACTACAATTTTTAAATTAGATCCATGTTTTGGCATGATCCCAAATTATGTACCGCTCGGTATTGGGCATTTTTAAGGTTGCTGTATTTGAAATAGCCTCCATATAACAACTCCGCATATGTATGTAGTTTGGTCTTGTAAAGGAAAAGAATCTTCTTGGCAGAAATTATCCAATGATTTTGTACTTCTATGTAATTAAATGACCTATGTAGCCCCAAGTAAAAATGGAAATGGAATCAATTGACATACACCCCAAATAAAAATACTACCCTAAGTACCAATTTATCTGCAATTTTTTTCTCAAAGGTTAAGAAACCTCTTGGCAGAAATATTTTAAATTATTTTACTTCCTCGTGATAGACAGTATAAAAATCCAGTTGAATTAGTTCCAATGGATATACCTCAGTTCAGATTATCTGAGTTAGATTTTTATTTGAAAATATTCAATTGCGCCCATATAAATGAGTATTTTAACGGAAAACATTATATTTAACCCCATTGAAGAAGGTTTCCATTAGGTTATATTAAATGTTGACTGGTTTAATAAGAAATCGGCGGTTTCTCCTGGTGAATTTGAAATCTGAACTAAGTTTCAAGTTGGAAATCATTAAATCATACCAGCTGAATTAGCTCTAAATTAATAAATTTTTAATTTTGCCCATCTGAATTATGTTTCCACTGGGAAATCTTCAATTCAGCTTAGCTGTATCAATTTTTCCTTAGTTAAATTTAAATTTGCGTCAGCTGAATACATTTTACTGTAGGCCAATTTTAATCCAACTGAGTTATGTTTTTATATGCTGAACTTCAATTAGGTCTGACCGAAACAGAGTTATCATTAAATTATCTTAAAATCTGCCTAACTGTATTAGATATTCAGTGTATAATTATCAATTCAGCACAGTTGAAATTATTTGGTTAAACTTCAATTTAGACCAGCTGAATTAAAATTATATTATGTTTAAACGTTTAAAATTGGAAACCATTAAATCATAACAGCTGAATTAACTCTTCGATAATAATTTTTCAATTCTGTCTAAGTGAATTATGTGTCCATTAAGAAATCTTCAATTCCACCCAATTTAATCAAGTTTTCATTGGCTGAACTTATATTAGAAACAGCTGAATTAATTTTACTGTAGGTAATCTTAAATCCAACTGAGTTATGTTCATATATGCTAAACTTTTATTCAGTATAGCTGAATAGGGGTGAATTAGTTTGATTTCGTTTGGATAACCCTCAATTTATACCAGCTGAATTGGGTCTATATTATGTTGATTTCAATCCAGCTTAGCAGAATTAAGCCCTAATTACGAAATTATAAATTATATATATATATATATATACACCTGTTATAGGAAAACTATATTAGTTTGCGTTAAGAAACCTTCAATTAAGGCCAGCTAATGAAATTTCCGTAATGAAACATTAGTTTTCCATTATGAGACCTTCGATCTAGTCTAGCTGAATCAAGTTTACATTGAATAATAATATACATATTATTATTCAAATAATTAAACTGATTCATGTTTTTATAAGGTAATCTTCAATTCAGCCCAGCTGAATTGTGCTTTCAATTACATAATATTCAAACCTGAAATTCTGGTCAGCTGAATTAGGTTTACAATACTAAATCTTCAATTAAAGGCAGTTAAATTAATGAAATGAAAAATGTTAATTTTTGGCCAGCTGAATTATATTTAATCGGAGATCTACATTTAAACCTATATGCATTTGGCTTTAATAAATTCAAAATTAAAACTGGTTCAATTAGATTTTGATATTATGTTATTTAGTCCCGTGAATCGAATAGACTACATTCAAATCGTTCATGATGAATTAATTTCCCATTATCGAAGCATGAGTCCAGCCATTATGATTAGGGTTAGATCTGGGTTAGATCTAACAAAATTATATACACTTGAACATATATTTTTTATTATATTTAATAGAAAATATTTTTCTAATTTATATTATTATATTTAATAGAAAATATTCTTCTAAATTAGGCTTCAAAAATGTAGCCCAACTGAATTATTTTCCAATATTATTTTTTTAAATTCAGTTCATTTGTGTTTTGTTTAAGTAATAAATGTTAATTCAATTTATTTGTTTGCTGCAATTGGATCTCATATGGAAAATCTTCATCATTGACCTGGTGAATCAAGTTTAAATGGAGATCTTCATTTAAACCTATATGAATTAGAATCCTATAAATTTATATTAAAACTTGTCCAATTAGATTTTAATATTATTTTATTTATCCCCGTAATTTTAATATCCATGAAGGTTATTTTGTCTGCTAAATCAAGTTTGTATATTTGAATTTTTTAGACGATGTTTTTACTTTATTTTTAGTTGGCTAAATCACATTTAATTAAACTTTTTGCTGAATCAATTTCCGCTGTATTTGTCGGACCTGAATAAAATTTGTTGTTTGCTGAATTAATTTTTTAACTCGCCTTTATTTCATGTTAGATATTAACGATTAGGTTTACATGAGATTAATATAATTTTTATTATTGTTGAAAAACTATTTGGTTAGCTGCAATACACATATGAAAGAAAAATTATAATTTCTTATCTGAATTGTATTTCTATATTTAATTTCTTCTGTATGTAAAATATAGAGAAATATTCAATTTTATTTTGCTGAATAAAATTTTATGTCGCTGAATTTAACTTGAGAAACTCCTAAACATAATTGTATGATCAATGAAAGATAATTTGTTTGTTAAAAAAATTAAATCTTTCGAAATGCGTTAGCTGAATTATCTTTATAAGAGCTGAATGAAATTTTGCAGTTGCTGAATTACATTTTTAGTAGGAATTGAAGCATTCTCATTAAAAATTATGCAAAAACAATTTGTTTCTCCACCCTAACATTGTATTATCCTAGTTGAAATAAAACTGGAACACCAGGTCTAAGATATATGGTTGCTATGATTCCATTAATCGCTCTATTTTAACACAACTCGTAAATTGGCTTATTCTTTTTAAAATTATGGATTTTCCTATCGCATTGTCTTCCAAAAAATTTGCATGCCATTCACGTTCTTAAATAATAACTTTTGTTTCATGTGGAATGGAAAATCTCATATCACTCCTCCTCCACAAACGTCCATACACATATATGTGTTATCTTTCAAATCAGTTTTAATCACATGCAGGTTTGTTGTATCCAATTTGAAGCGGTTTCAATGTGACAATTTTCAAAATTACAACCATTAATTTTTGTTTTCCACTTAACCTATTCGAGCAGTAGCAGAAGCTTCAAACCCTGCACGTATAATGTTGGAATTTATTAAACGCAGCTAACAGCATGAAAATAATCGAAAAAAAAAATACAGCACATATCGTATATGTGTCAGCTAAGTGTAAATTTGTAGAGGTTCATTAAAATTCATGTTGCATACTTTTAGGCTAATGACAAAATATACCCAAAACACCAACAAAAACATTTAATGTGGGACAGGCAGGCACACACACATACTCATTGCTATCATCCCTACAGGAGAGAGCGAGCGAGAGAGGTAGAGATACGTTATAAAAAATAACGTTAACCTTAAAACGATGCCCTGCCATTCCTATATCTATGCCATGGAAAATTGGATTGTAAACGATAAAAACTTAATTACACAAATGTCTATTGAAAATTCAAAATAAGCTTCTTCTCTCGCCGAAGATTTGCTGTTCGACGTTCCAAAATGAAATTTTTACTAGGGGTTAGATAATTAGAAAATATTAATTATAAACTAAATTTAAATTGTGCCAAATTGTAGACAAGCGGAAAACATTGAAAACAAAATAAAAAAATTGGTTCTTATCGATGGCTTAGAATGTCATGTTTGTTTATTTGAAATTGTGTACACATTTTGTTTGTCTGTCTGTTTGTTTGTCGAAATGAAATGCAATTTATTTACCCTGCTGTTTTGTAGTTTGTTTTTTTTTTCTGCCAAATCAATTTAACTAGCAACCTAAGTTTAGTTGGTTGGTTAGTGTGTGTGTATCAGTCTCTAGTTTTTCTGTATTTGTTGTGTTTCTAGGTAATGGAGGGTGTTCTTGGATGGAACTGCTTTGGCCATTTGTGACAAGTCATCCGGGCGTTAGTTGCTAGTGACTAATGATATTTCCGCCTGACTGAATTGTGATCCAGTTTCATTTATTTTCTGTTTCACAATTGCTGTTGAACTATGGTGACTCTTTTTTCCAGCAAATGCTGCTGCCACCTCCTCCAAAAGTTGTCCTGGCATTTCATGCTCTTATTTGTAGTTATTACTTCCTTTTTGGTTGGTTGCCGCCACATTATTTTGATATAAATGGTGTGCGAGTTTTTTCACTGAGCATGGCGAAAAAACCATCTGAAATGTATTTTATAAGACTTTCAAAGTTGATATTTCTTTTTTTGATAAATATCTTGACTATTTATTCATGTTGTTTTTATTTCTTCTTTTCCTTCTACTCTCAACTCATTTCCGTTTTGTGCTCAATTTTTTTCGTTTCTTTTTTGTTTGGCTTTTGGTTTATAACATTGACACATATTCTGGGGTTTCTGTGAGCTTCAACTCATTCTCGTGTTTTTCTGCTTCTTTTATCTCTATCTAAGTGTTGTATTATGTTTTATGGCTTTTTGGTGTGTGTCTGTGTTTGAGTGTGTATTGGATTTTTAATACTTACTCTCAACTCAACTTTGACCTTTAGCTAATATATCAAATGGTATTTTTGTTGGAAAAGTAGAAAGGAAAAATCACAAAAACTAATGTATAGATATATACAAAATGGAAGACGAGGGTGGCAGAAGAAGTAAAGTTTGCTAAATGGCAACTATTTATAAAAAAAGTTTTTAAATTATAAATATGCAATATATTTACGAATATCTATCTAGTCATCCTAAAAGTATGCTGGGAATTTAAGAGAATACATATGTTATTGGTTATATAAATAGAAATATTCTTGACAGATTTTTTTTTATTTTTGTTTTCGGGGAAACACTTATAAATGATTAAAAAAATTCTGCCAGGCCTGAGGATTTTTTCTAAGAAAATAGTTCATATTTGTTTAATGGAAAAACATTTTTCCACAGAAGAATCGAGGTCGCAATATTTAAAATAGACCTTCGAAATACATTGCTACGGCTCCTAGGATTTTAGCGGACCAGCAGGTATTCTCAAAGGATATCTCAGCCTACTGGTACATTTACACAAGATTGGGTGCTAGCAAAACACCAGGTGAAAAGCGTGTGGGGAAGACAGTGAAAATTTTGAACTTTTCCTATACCGGATTTCGAACAAATGTATGGGTATTTATAGTATTTACGAAGGACTTCACTAAGAAAGCAGAATTCTTAGAAACTTGTAAAGACAAAATCTCAAAATGAATTTTTCTTCCTTCTAACTTTTCTTTCCCGCATAATAGGGGGCTTTCTCTGGTTTAAGTATATGTTCTACTATTGGGAAGGTGATGTCGTAAACCAACCTTTTTTTTTTAAATTAACCTAATCCTATAATTTTTGGTGTTGAAATCCGAATATATCGATCCACGGTTTGGTATAGCCATCCTCGGCATTTTGGGCATGTTTTCCAATCGAATTTGCTGGAATTTGACATTTTTGTTTTAAATTAGGTAGCAAATCTTCAACCAATATTAATATGGATCAACTTTTTAGAGTTGTCCCCATATAACGGTACCTCCTAAATATCGGTGGAAAGTGAACACCTACTAATCAATTCTGTCTGCAAGACAGAACTGGACAGCGACACAGGAGATACTCGATTGTCACCGTCTCCTCATCACAGAGTCTGCCGCAATCAGTAACTGCATTGCCCCATTTAATGGTAAATGCCCTGATATAGCGGTGTCCAGTAATAACTCCCGTAATTTCACTTATTTTAACCTTGCTCAGGATCAACAGTGTGTTTGTTCTTTTGGCTGACCGAGTCGTTCAGATAGATCTTGACACATTGCACATATGTTCGCTGTGCCAAAATCCATTGGCAATTTCGTAAACGAACGCCTAAAAATTTCGGAAAAATTAACGGAATGGTGATTTGATTGTGTCAGCGATTGTTAGATATTGCAGGATTTTATGGTTTTAAGATCCGCTTCCAAATCGCGAAGATTTCAGCTTAGAAAACACTACAGTTGCTATCCAACTTGTAGGTAAGTTCAAGGCCTAGTGTGTACCTTCATCCACCTTGAATCCGTGTGCATAAAAATCCAGACCGTCTATAGGAGGGTTATCATGATTCCAATCTTCTCTATTGGGGATTGCGATATCTACGTCGTCAAATCTCAGGGCATATGATATTTTGTCACTTAGTTTTCTACCTTGGTTCAATGTGATACCTGGCTCGTTCAGGATACATCAATTCCCATCGGCACAATTTCGTAAAAGATTCTATTCATGCAGCCTCAGGGCACTACGTGCTGCCTGTCACTTAATGCAGAGACCCAAAGGCCTTAAGTTCAGCATTGCGTTCAGAGCTGCTTCTCGCGGCATTTTTTTAGCATTTTGTCTATCTATCTGTTTCTACATAACTCCCCTACAAAGATCAGGAGTCATTTTTGCTATGTTCAAGTTCGATTTTCCAACCTGAGTGGTATTTCTGGTTTTCTTGGCAGGAGTTAACCATTGTATAACCCCCATATAGAAGTATCGATCGATTCAAGGAATTTTGAATATTCAACAAATTGCAACAAGGTCGAACATAACGACGTATTAAATCATTAGTCTGAGTCCCTATTTGTGTCCTGCACCTTGTTATATAAAAAATATTCCTCCATATTCTAAAGATTTTTCTATATAAACAGAGTTTTTTTATAATTCTCTGAAAAAAATACAATAAAGAATTAATTTGTCGGAATCGTAGGATTTATTTTAGATTGGACCGTGGAAAGTTTCCTAGAGAAAAAAATAATTTAACTCCGATAAAGGCGCGTTCAGACTACAGCTTTTATCGTGATTAAGTGCAATATATCAAGTTAATTGCTAAATCGAGCTCAATTTATCATACACTATTATTATTTCAACTCAGTATCTCGATCTGCACAAATCCTATGCTAAATCACGAAAATTTCAAATACAGCCTTGCTTTTGCACTAAAAAAATAATGAATTCTCCTTAAAGTATGCTTCAAAATGTCTGTTAATGAAAAATTGCGATTTTCTTAATTTGTGCACTTTTGAACTAAAGGGGAGCGATTCCTATACAAATTTTGAAAATGTTGATTGATTGTGTGTGTGTATAGGTAAATAAATAACAGCTGACAAATCAATTTTATATAATTTTCTAAACTGCTGGGATTTGGTACCACGATCGAGTCGATCTAGAAATGTATCTTAAAGAGTTCATATGGCTTTGACAAATATGTTGTTATAGAAAACCATACTCTCAAATAGTGAAAGACAGGCTGATTTGATTGCAGAAACTTTAATCCATAATATGGTGTATAATTTTAGGCATTCGAATTTTAAATATTTTAAATTTTTTAAGCAAATAATTCCTCATTACTCTCAGATTTAAATGTTTAAATGCGAAAAAAAAACATATATCTAATGGCGCCATTATTATTTTATGAACGAAAATATTTGGAAACTGATTTTTTCTTTCTTCTTCAACAATGTCGATTTTTTCGTTTGTGTTCCGTCATGTCTATAAGACAATGACATTGGGCGCCAAAAAGTATACAATTACAAGACAACAAAACATTGTTTGTTGTGTTTACATTGAACTATGATGTTTTTTCTTCTTTTTGTTTTTCTTAAATACAATTTGGTTACATTTGTGTCGCCATAAACTTTGGCTATGCCACCTCGTCGTCATGGTCTTTGATAAATGCCAAAAAGAAAGTATGCCATTTTTTCATAGATCCCTTAACTTTTGTTTTGGGGTTTTTTGTTATACTCTTTATTTTTGTTATTTATCTAGGTTGTTGGTGGGTCTGAAGGAAAAACGCGAGATATAAGCCAAAAGAAAACAATGGTCTGTCAAGATAGGGTTTGCTTTGCTAGTTTCCTTTTATTTTAGATAGTTAGAAAGAAAAAAGAGTTTTTTGGGGATTTCATTCCTCCTCCTCCTCTTTGTAATGGAAAATAATGGGGTATGAGATCATATTGAGTTACAGAATATACATTTAATATATATTGGAAGCTATTTGGCTTTTGTCAAATTATCACTTTTGTAGAAGGCTACAAACCATTTACAATTTAAAACATGTTTGTCTTATAATTTAAATAAATTGCCAAATTGTTCTCACAAGCTTTCCATTTCCAAATTCTTAATAAAATTGCTCGCATTTTATAATTGATATTTTTATAAGCGCCAAATGCTTGTCTTATAATCATACACATTTTTTAATTTGATAATATATTTAAAAATAAAATTTAAATGCTTATTTTATGGTTCGTTAGTATGCCTATAATAATAGTCAATTTACACAAGAACACCCTTTGAGGAAACAGCAAAATGTAAACCTTTTATGTTTGTAATAGTTTTTGTATTAGATTTTGGTGTTAATAATAGATTTTGTATAACAGTGTATAACAGCCCCACCTACCATAAACGAGTTATGAACACAAATCCCAACAACCATTTGAAAGGAAAATTTTTGTATGTGTGTGTGTGTTGCACAATTAGAAAAAGCCCTGACATCAGAGTCGAGTGTAGGAACATGTAGCCAGTTTTTGTGAAGTTAAGTAAACTACTAGATTTAGCTTCTTCTGTTTTTCCGTGTACACATTGACACTTAAGCAAATGCCTTCAGCGTTTTTCCAATGTAAATATGTATTGTTGTTTTCGTTTAAATATGTTTTGTTATATCAAGTAAGGGGTTATTCAGCAGGCATCTGGTAAGTATTATGGAGTTTCCTTGTTCCCTTTCTCTCTATAAATATTTTCCGTTTTCGCCTATGGTTCCACTTTTGCGAAAGGGCATCAACCCATTCTGTGTGTGTGCTCTGCTTGTTTTCCTGCTATTGTTTAGTTTTTCTTTTTATATCTAACGCCGTAATTAGAGCATTTTCTGCGCCTAAAAATAGACTATTCCTGACACAGCCTAGTAAGACTGCTGTTAAATGTGTGTGTAACACCGTTGTACTTTTATGATTATGGGGTTTTTGTATGTATGTGTGTAAATATATCTTATTGCTTGTAGAATGCTATAAGCATCTGAGATATATAAAATGTTTATTTTCATTTAAAATAAATGTTTCAATTAACTTTATAATGGCTTATACAGTGAGTGTGTATATACGTTGTGTTGCCTATTTTTAGGTGAATTTCTAATTAGATGTGTTTTTTTTGTCGGAGATATATTTAACCATAAATAAATGTGGTGATAAGATCTGGTAAATGGAAATTTTTGTAAAATTTATTATATGTGAAGGAAATGAAAGAGGAAGATTCATTTGGTTTCTTCAGGGGGTGGTATTACATTTAATTTTAATAATACGTGGACTACTTTATAAATTTCTAGTGTAATAATAAAAATGGGAATATTTATCATCGGAAAGGGTATTATTTTAAAATATACTTTCCATCCTTATTTACACACTTTTTCTTGTGCTCAGAACAATTGTGGAAGAACTTTTCCTCTCCAGTTCAGGCACCTTCAAAACATGGTTCTTGGACGCTTCAACAGAATTTGCTGGCAACGGAAATACTTGATCTATTCTTTTTTTGAAAGCGTTATCAATTCAGTAGACCTATTCTGTAACTTTTAACAACATTCGATATTGTTTAGTTTTCTTTTGTTATTGTAAAAACAACAAAATAAACAAATGGAATTGCTGTAACATAGACAATGTCGAATGTTGTTAAAAAGTTACAGAATAGGCCTATTGGGCTGTACGGTGGAAGACACATTTTTCTACGTTTTGGTCAGGAAAAAGGTATGTTTTATCCGATGAGTGACAGTTCGTCTTGCCATGTCCAACAGCTCGGCTCGTCTTCTCTTTTTCATCTTTCGACGAAAGGAGAACCAGGCTATCATTTGGGATTCTTCCACGAACAACATTCGTTAGGCCAAGTGTCCATTAACAAACTTTCTTGCGGATACTGATTCTTGGAGATTTAGAGATTTTAGTTATATAGAAGTTGAAGTTAACTTCCAGAAGTAGCAGCAAGAAATTATGTGAATACAATTTACTTGCTGGAAATAGATGGACGATTTTTTGTTTGACTAAAAGAGTTTTGTAGACTTTTAAAAGAAGTTTAGTTCTTTATTAAATTTTTATAAAAATGGGGGCAAATACATTAATTTGGAGTTATAAAATACCTGATTTAGTAATAGAAATAAATTTTCAAGCTTTTTTTTAAGCGTGAATTTTTTAAAAATGTTTTTTCAGACTTTTCTTTAGGCGTGGATTTTTTAAAAATATTTCTTGAAGTCTATCTTTGACGTAGTTTGTTCAAAAATATTTTTTGAAGCTTTTATTTAGGCGAGTTTTTTTAATGTTTTTTCAAACTTTTCTTAGGCGTGGATTTTTTAGAAATATATCTACAAGCTTTTCTTTAGGCATGGATTAAAAAATCCAAGCTTTTCATTAGGCATGGTTTAAAAAATCCAAAATTTTTTTAGGTGTGGATTAAAAAAAAATAAATTGAATTTTAAGGGTGGATTGTTAAAAAATAATAACTTCATGTATAATTGCAGGCGTGGTTGGTTAAAAGATAATATTTTTAAGAGTGTTTTTAACACTTTTTGAAGTCTAACTTTATGCGGGGTTTGTTAAAACACATTTTTAAAATTTTATTTAAGCGTGTTTTCTTAAAACAAAATATTTACTGAGTACGTTTATGCAAAAACATTTACAATTGAAATGTCATATGACCCTACACAGAGACGATAAGCCAACCATAATATATATCCGTGTGAGTTTTTTTAGAAAACGTACTATTTATAGATTATGTGATGAATATTTTCGTTCTGGGGTTTCTTCTTTGTGTTAAAAAAATAACATCATTTATTTGTCAGCAACAACTGTTACCGAATGATAAAATATAATTTTTTAATCTTGGTGTTGGTGTATCCTTTTGTCGTAACGTCATCTGTAAACGCTTCATTTGCTCGACATGCTGGTATTGTAGTTTTTCCATCTTCTGTTGTTGATGAATATATACATTTTTGTTCTGACATTATCTGCGTTCTATGTATATATATATTTACGTGCTATGTTATATATATGGTCTTGTCATTTTTTGTGAATAATGCCATTGTTGTTTATTATCATGTTCATGTGCAATATCTGCTGAGATAACAAAATTTCCCTTTCGTGTATCTATTTTTTTTTCTTTTTTGTGTCTTTCATGTACATCATTTGTATGCGTGCTTTCGAAAACTTGAAGACTTTGTATTTTTTCTTTTGTTGTTGAGACCTCGTGATTTTGTCTGCGTGAATGTCAACATTTTCGTTTTTGGAAATATTTCTTTGGAAAAGAACTCATAAAACGCACGTGCATATTTTTACATGTGAAACATTTTCTTTGTAAGGGAATTTTAGTTTTTTTTGTCTCTTTGTTGTTTCTTCTTGCTTTTATGATATATCTATATGCCATTTTCTCCAAACCCCATAACATCAATTTTGTTGGGCGAAAAAAATAAAACATAAATGCAAATGATATGGCAAGTGTTACTTTAAGATATCGCATCTAATTTCCACACAGATAGTGTTACAATCTTGTCAGCCTGTTAAATCCTTAAAATATGCTGAATATCAATGTGGTAACAGGCAGACAGATATGTCAACAACTTGGTTTTACTGACAACTTGTCATTTTGTATTCCTCTTTCTAGCAATTGATGGCGAAAGCGTTACTCTTTGGTCTTATCCTGTGCGGGGTGTTTTTCTTCTTATTCGTCTTGTGTACTTAAGGAAGATATCGTTCCACATTTCGATTGCCCTTCTAATTTAGTTATAGCTGTATTTTATAGCATATTTTATGGCGTTGCTTGGGTTGTGTGTTAAATGTGTGTTCTCGTAAAAAAGAGTATAACATTTTTAAAATTTTAAAGATAAAAAAAAAAAAAAATAAAATTGAACTAAATCAGTTTTTTACACAAAACTTTATACAGTTTCATTGATCCATGTTTTTGAATAGTAAAAAATTAAAAATGAACTGGCAATACCAAATTGCTGATATAAAAATGCAAAAATCGCCAAATATTTGAAGATTCAAATGTTCGAATATTTTTCATTTGTCTCTTCCGGAACTAAAACAAATTATAGAAAATTCGTTCTGAATATGATGTACACACAATCCCCATTATTATGCTCTACCACTCCACTTTTCGTACACTTCGTATGTCTTTACCACGCTTCTGCTAACAAATTTATGACATCTAATATAATTTCCTTAATATTTTCACGCTCCATTATTTGCAAAAATTAGAAGAAACCAAACGAAAAAACAACAACATCCATTCGGTTGATGTCAAAAACATTACCGCCAAACATCCACAAAGTGATTAAGTACTAAAAGCAGGACACAAAACAATTATTAATGGTAGTAATATGTAAATAATTTTTCTATACGACAACAAGATCAACAAAAACAATAACGAGGCATAAACCATTATGTAGGTATGTTGCATTTTATAGGCTTGTTAAGAGCACACACACATCATCACAATAAACTGATTGATATAAAGGAAAGCAGCAATAAGGTAAACAGGAAGCTACACCTTAATGATGGTGCTATATGGTATGGTGTGTGAGAAGCGGAGTGCTAGGCAGCAAAGGAAATTCCTTATTTTACTTCCTCTAACAAGAAATTCTTTTGTCTTTTACATGAGATTTGCCATTGTGAAATTAAATGGGGATGTTATAAAATATGTTTTTATTTAATTTCCTGAGTATAGGCTGGAAATTTTAATGTATATATGTAAGGAGCCAAATATTTTGGAATTTTGTTGGCATAAAAAATTTTGTACGGAAATTGATTTGATTTTTTGTACATTTTTTGCATTTTCGTAACTTCTTTAAGTACTTCCTATATAATAAATTGGCAAACGTTTTTTATGGCAAACTATAAAATAAGACATTAAATACAGATATCCGCTCAAATACTGTATTTAATGCCCTATATATATATACTAGCATATGCCCGCAACTTCGTTAGCGAATGTAGGAAATAGTTGAACATATTATTTTATTTTCACAGAAAACTGCATATGTCAGCAAAAACAATCCAAACATTAATATCGACCATAAATTAAACTTGAGTACCATTTAGTACCAAATCCAAAATTTCCATTTAGCACACATTATTTCCATGCATACCCCGATCCTACACTCCACAATGATTCCAAATTCAAGTTTCAGGATTTCAACTCTATTTGTTCACTCACAATTCAAATTGTACGAAATTTAGTACACAGTAGTACAAATTTCCAAAACTTCCTACTTAGCCCAAATCAACACCCCCACTGTGATCCTAAATTCAAGTTTCAGGATTCCAACTCTATCGGTTCACTCAATATTCAAATTGTACTAAATTTAGTACATAGTAGTACCAATTTCCAAAACATTCTAAATACCCCAATCCTACCCCCCACACTGATCCTAAATCCAAGTTTCAGGATTCCAACTCTATATGTTCACCCACAATTCAAATTGTACTAAATTTAGTACATCGTAGTACCAATTTCCAAATCTTCCTGCGTACCCCAATCCTACACCTCCACAGTGTTTCTAAATCAAAATTTCAGGATTCCAACTCTTTCGGTTCACCCATAAATCAAATCGTACTAAATTTAGTACATAGTATTACCAATTTCCAAACCTTCCTACATACCCCAATCCTACACCTCTACTGTAATCTTAAAACAAAATTTCGGGATTTCAACTCTATCGCTTTACCCTCAATTCAAATTGTACCAAATTTAGTACACATTAGTACTAATTTCCAAAAATTCCTACATATCTTAATCTTACACGACACAACAGTGATCCTGACTCCAAATTTCATGATTCTAGCTCTTATGGTTCTCCTAAAATTCAAATTGTACCAAATTTAGTACCGTTTAGTACACATAAGTATTATTTTCTTAAACTGAATCCTGACCCCAATCCCACACTCCTATAGTGATCCTAACTTCAAATTTCATTGTTCCCACTCTATCCGTTCACCCAAATCCAAACTGTACCGATTATAGTACGATTTAGTACTTTTCGTACACACAAGTAACAAATTTCTAAAACTACGTTCATATCCCAATCCTACACTCCGACGGTACTTTTAATTTCAAATTCCAGAATTCCACCTCGATTTGTATCTCCAAATTAGATTTGTACCAAATACAGTACCATATAGTACTTTTCGTAAACATGAGTACACACTTTCAACACCATCTCCTTAAATGGACCCTACTTTTCAACCATAATTCGCACTTTAAATTTGAAGTTTTTAGCGCTATCCGTTCAAATGCTACAGAATTGTACCAAATTTAGTACATTTTCGTACTTTTCGGGTAGTTGTAGATCGAATATCTAAAAATCCTTTGGTACATCTATCCTACACTCCATCAACGACCACCAAACCAAATTTCATAGTACTAGCTCCACCAGTTCGCCAAATACAAATGGTATCACATTTAGTACTTTTCGTACCGTTCTTGCATGAATTTCCGAAAACCCAGCCTTATCTGTCACCTTTGGACCAAGAGTGACCCTCACCCAAAATTTCAAGATTCTAGCTTCAGCCGTTTCATCTGGGCGTTGATGAATCATTAAATCAGTCAGTAAGTCAATCACTTTACTCTTTTATTAGTATAGATTAAATTTGTACCAAATATAGTACCATATAGTACTTTTCGTACAAATGAGTACACGCTTTCAAAACCATCTCCTTAAATAGACTCTACATCTCAAACCTAATTCGCATTCCACATTTCAAGTTTTTAGCTCTATCCATTCACATGCTACGAATTTGTACCAAATTAAGTACATTTTAGTACATTTCGGATAGTTATAGTTCGAATTTCAAAAAACACACAACTGTCCTACACTCCATCAGCGACCACCAATCCAAATTTCAGATTTTTAGCTCTACCGGTTCGCCAAATGCAAATGGTATCACATATAGTACTTTTTAGTACTTTTCGTACCGTTCTAGTACGAATTTCCAAAAAACCCAGCCTTATCTGTCATATTTGGACCAAGAGTGACCCTCACCCAAAATTTCAACATTCTAGCTTCAGCCGTTTCGTCTGGGCGTTGATGAATCGTTAAATCAGTCGGTCAATCACTTTACTCTTTTATTAGTATAGATATATATAACCTTAAAACATGAATATATCGAAAACATTTTAGGAATCGACATTGTAGTCATGATAATTAAAAATATGAAATTTATTCTGTAGATAAATGTAGCCAAAATTTACAAAATATCAAATAATGGGGATACCGATATATGAGGTCGAAACCCACAATTCAATATTGAAAATGTTTTCTAAAGAAATGCCCATTTAGTAGAAAAATGTGTACAAAACGAATACCCAAAATGTCGTTATATTGGAGATATCCAAAAAGGTGGACCAAGAACAAATGTTGTACAAATTGGTACATAATCGGATTAGGATTAGTTTTAAACCTAAAATATGTTTTCATATTTTTAAGATGTTTGACGTTTAGGTTGGTTTTCGAGTTATGGTGTATACTAAGGCCTTTAGTAAAACTTTATGAGGAATAATTAGCTTTAATTCATTTCTGGAAAAGGGGAACCGAAAAGACCTCCTCAGTGTGTCAATTGAAGGTTAACATATTAGACAAAAATATTGCTAAAGTATGTTATCAGTAATATTGCCAAAGAAATTCAAGGCTTTCGAGAAATCCTAATCCGAATATTTTCCAATCTCTTGAAATTTTAAGGTTACCTCCCGATGTAAACTTAAAAAAAACACGTGTCTTCAATTTTTAGGCCCTCATTTATAATTGTGTTGAGAAGCCAATGAGAATACAAAATACTATATAGCTGTAAAGGAAATAAGTCCCAATTTCACAATTTTCGAGGAGAGAAAAAAACAATCAAACTATCATCTGAATAAAGATTTTTTAAATCTGTTAATGGCTGGCTTATTCCAGTTGAACCTGTACACATTGTGTCCATAGTGGATATGGGGTTATATTAGGGGGTTTGGCTGGTCAATTGGAGAAGTGTATCGTTTCATGTGGACCATTACCACCATGTCTTCAATTTGCGCCCAATACGAAATGACGCGGTTACACTACCCTGATCTCAGTTGTTTGTCTCGGTTGCTACTGTTTATACTCTAATTAGCCATTTCAGACAATTTGAAGTCGATTTACGTAAGTACATCCATCCATTTTGCCGGCTGGTGTGCAAGATAACTCTCGAGGGAGTAACCGATTTCATCCAAACTATGCAATCGTAATATTTCTTCCAAACATAGTTCATGTTCGTAGATGGGGAATATCGGTCGACTACTTCTGGTACCTCCCTCACAAAATGGTCAAAATTGTGCTAAAAAAATAAATTTTATAATTCTAAACGAACTATCCGATTTGAATCAAATTATGCACAATGTATTATCTTTACCAAGCATTGATTAAGTACCCCCATCAAAAGGGTATATATTTTATATACTTAAAAATTTAATTTGGACCGATTTAAGGGAACCCCCCATTTTCGATTTTTTATTTTTAAGATTTTAAATGGGCTGGTAAATGAATACCAATGCTTGTTAAGGTTTGTAACTTAGCACATATATATTTGAAGATTTAAAAAAGAAGAAAAATAATTTACAAAAAAATTTTGTTGTAGTTTGTTGCTGTTGTTTGAAATCCAACGGTGTTAGAAAGAGTACACGTCTGACTCTCGTATGAACTAGGATTATTGACATCGCACAACAATTAACAAGATGGCGGAACTTTGATTTTTTTTTTTTTTTTTGGAAAATCGCCTATTTTTACCACAAGTTCAAAAATAAGGGAGATCATCACCGATTAGCTTTATCCTACTTCATACGATAGCTATACACTCACAGAGAAACGTCCCAAAAATCGATTGGGTTTTTAATCTTGAGTTATCGTGCCCGCCATTCTCAATAGGCTCTTTGGAGAAAAACGCGTTTATAGTTTGAGAAGCCCTCTTGTTGTCACTTGATGCTAATGCAATAAATCGGCTATATCTTCAAAAATTGTTGAGACTTTCACTTGAAAATTTAAAGGGACATTCTTGAACTAGTGTAGGTTCGAATAAAATCAAAATAAAAAATTAAATTTTTTGAAACCGAGAATGGGTGGGGTTCCCTTATATAACCGATTTGATCAAAATTTTTTTGATAAAGCGATTAATAAAATAAAGCATATATTTGTCGGCAACACCGGCTGACACTTTTTACTTGTTTGCTGCTGCTAACGATGATGGGTGTGCGTATTCTAGAACTACTTCCTCAATTGATTTAAAGTGAATACAATTCAATCCTGTTGATTTAGAGGCTTTCTTTAGTACCTCTGGAACTCTCTCCCTCTAGATCAGTAAGATCCCTGCTGACATGCTATTTTTTATCGTCGTTTACGAAAATATTGCTCATACGATCTTGTGATATTTGGAGTCCGGTCTATAAATTGTTTTCTGAACAAGAGTCCGGTAAAAGTGGAAAGGGACGATGAAAGCATACGATTATAGATTTCTTGTTTTTTGGGTAGAATGCTTCGATGTCAGAACATATCTGGCGTTGTACATCACAAAGGTAGAGATTAAAAAGTTTCCGCATTTCTTTTAAAATTCTGTTTGGCTACGGGATATAGCATTCAGTGTCTACAGCTTTTAACGTCCATATTCATTGGTCAAATTCTCTAACTATATTAAATATATATAAATTCCCTTTCTGTACATGAAATATTTACTTTACTTCACCCTCCTCTTAATTAATTTCTCAGCTTATGTACTCTGCAAATTGATTTGTTTTTTCCCTAAGTTATTATATTTTTTGTTGTTTTCTTGTTTTTTTTGCTTTAGTTTATTCACAAAAGCTTTAAAAAAATTGTTTACGCTTTATTCAGCTATTAAGTCGCCTTTGTGTGTGTGCATAGTTTTTTTTAATGATTATGCATTCATATTCCTACATACATATCTACAAATATGCCATGGCAAAATCTCATAAAAAACTAATCGATTAATGCATTTGTTCGTACATTAACTTGTATGAGTAGGTGTGTATGGATGTATGTGTGTTTTTGTATATAGAATTTGCCACCTCGCCTCTGGCCAAATATGATTGGCATTGTGTCGTTCATTTGTGTGTGCGAGTGTGTGGTTTTTGTTGTTGTTATATTCGCTGTGTTTGCATTGTTGATAGTTATTCGTGTCATTTGTTTGGCTCGTTCTTTTTTCACTTTATTGTGAGCGCAAGGGCATACTTTTAGGCGGGGTCTTACTTAACAATCAACCAAACAAACAAACCTTGATATACACACACATACACACATTTTTTACAAACAAGCTAGATGTATGTATTTGTGTGTACTCTGAGGCTATGTGTATATGTGATCACATTTTTTTTATTAGCTTTGCTTGTTAAATTCCACGGTTATATGTGGTTTTTGTCCACCACAGCAATTGAATCAGCTAGACGGGCAAAAGCGGGCAAAAGCGTGACACGGTATTTGGAAAAACAGAGAGAAAAAAAAAAACAAAGTTGTAAACTGTGGAAAAAACTAATATTAATTTAATGCCTCCGGATGTGATGGATTTTCGTGTTATTTGTTTGTTTATTCCATATACGATATCTAGTAAAATGGTTGGATTTAATGGTTTTATATTTAATATTAATAACAACAACGACACATCATGTAATGATTAAATGGATTGGATTTTCCTTCCGTTCCGTTCCATTTGTGTTTATTGAAAATGCCTGGAAAATTCTAAAAATATGTTAATTTTCTACAATTAATTCGATTGTCATTGCCTTGAAAAATTAATTGCTGTTCGTTAGTCTCGCTAAAACTCGATAACGGCTGAACGGATATTTCTTATCTTAGTGTTGAAACGTTCGTGGAGCTTCAGGGAAGGTTTAAAAGGTGAGAAAAAATCTAAAACCGCGAAAATTTTTCAAAAAAAAATATTATGAAGCATATTTGCATTTCCACGAGTTAGGTATCGAGGAATTTTGGTAGCACCACATCGTAGTTGTTATTTTCGGCGAAAATTAGTAGCGAAGCATTCCTTTAATCGTACATTTGCCAATTATTGAAAATTTTCAAAATATTTAATTTTTTCAATTCTATTGACATTGTATAGAAATTTTTTTATGTGAGAATACAAAACAGAATTGAAAATTTTATAATTGAATTTACACGCGATCATTCTATTTAGGGAAAACAACCATTATATTGTGGTTATATGTCGAATCGTTTGTTAATATCTTTGAACTTATAACCGATACCAAAAATGTGTATCAGTAAGCTCAATTAGAAACTTATCAAAACTTGGACATAAATAGAGAATTTTTCGCAAACATGTGTCTTAACCCCCAATATACCGCAATGACATATTACAGCTACTACAATAGGAATGAAGATATATTCGTTTTTTGTAGGAAGATTAATGGGGGATATCATTATATTGGTGCTACCCGATGGAAAATCAACCATTATATTGTGGTTATATGTCTAATCGTTTGTTAATATCTTTGAACTTATAAACAGAACACCTCACATATAACCGATACCAAAAATGTGCATCAGTAAGCTCAATTAGAAACTTATCAAAACTTGGACATAAATAGAGAATTTTTCGCAAACATGCGTCTTAACCCCCAATATACCGCAATGACATATTACAGCTACTACAATGGGAATGAAGATATATTCTTTTTTTTTTGTAGGAAGATTAATGGGGGATATCATTATATTGGTGCTACCCGGAAACTTGGACAAATATTTATAATTTTTTGTAAGGAGATTTTGTATTCAATTATCATTTAAAATATAAAATTACAGCCTATTTGGTTGAAATAAGTGACCAAACTCCCCAAAATACTGAATATTGTAGGCACTGTTATGTGCAACCCCACAAAGATGGACTAATATTAATAATTTTTAGTAGGATTCATGCTACCAAATAAAACAACCAACTACAGCTGTTTAGGTTGAAAAACGTACCTAAATCCCCAAAGGAGGCTTCTTGAAAGCTTGGGCAAATTTAGCTTCGAACATTTTCTACTCGATGATCATCCAAAATAGAAAATTACAGCCGAATACAGATACTTGGGCCAATATTGATAATTTCAAGTAGCGATATTTTCTGCTCAATAAGTATTGCTTATATTAAATTAAATTCTGTTAAAGACCGTGTTTAAAATCTTCAAAATATTGAGGGCTACCATGGGCGTAATCCCGAAACATGGGCCAATATTAATATATTGGGAAAGGTAATGAAATCCGAAAGTCAAACTTATATGTGCATTTAAATTTATTGAATTTATTTTTTTTTTTCAAAAATGGCAGCAAGACACTCATAAACATCAAGTTGTAGATATTTAGTAATTTAATGTTACTTTATGCGTGCTCTGATAAATACCAAAATATTACAAAGAGCTGTACACTACACATTATGGTGTAGGTTAAAAAAAAAAACAAATCTAAAATGCCGAACATTATACACCAACAAATTCCTAGGCAAGACAACGTTTGCCGGGCCCGCTAGTGTATATATATTTTGAAGTTTATTATCCTTAATTTAAATGAAATACGACTTTTTCTAGTTAATAAAATATTTTTTTCATTATATCAACAAAATATTCCATTTAAGGGGACCCCCCCATTCTCGGGGTCAAAAATTTTTTTGATTTAATTCGATTCTACATTAACTCAAGAATGTCTCTACAAAATTTCAAGTGAAAATCTCAAGAACTCTTGAAGATATAGCCTATTTATTGTGTCAGCATCAAGTGACGGCTAAAGGGCTTCTCAAACTTTAAACGCGTTTTTCTCTTTTGCGAATGGCGGGCACGATAACTCAAAAACTAATAACCCAATCGATTTCAAATTTTCACACGTTTCTCTGTGAGTGTATAGCTATCGTATGAACTAGGATAAAGCCAATCGGTGAAGATCTTCCTTATTTTTTAACTTAGTGTTTGGTCAAAATTCGGCGATTTTTCAAAAATATTTTTTCAAAGGTCCGCCATTTTGTTAATTTTAGAGCGAAATCAATAATCCTAGTTCATACGAGAGCCAGATATGTACTCTTTCTAACACCGTTGGAATTTTCGGATTCCGATGATCCAGTGAGGAGTTATCATGCCCGCCATAAAAAATAAGGACTATTCTTTAATTACAAAAAACAACTACAAAGCAATAACAAACATTTTTTGTAAATTATTTTTCTTCTTTTTTAAATCTTCAAATATATATATGCAAAGTTACAAACCTTAACAAGCATTGGTATTGATTTACCAGCCCATTTAAAATCTTGAAAAATTAAAATCGAGAATGGGTGGGGTTCCCTTAATACAACTACAAATTACGCATAAAAGTGCTTACTTTTGATGGATGTTTACTACAGATTTCAAACTCGAACTTTTCCATTATAATTTACTATTTTGTACCATTTTAGTACTAATTTCAAAAATATGTTAGTCTATAGCATAGTATTTGTAATAGTTAAATCTACGTACCGCGATTCACATTTCTATTACTTCAGGCTCCATTACATATCATTCTATTACCAGTTTCATGGCTTTTTATTAGTTAGTAATATTTATCAGCACTTTAGTACAAATTTGCAAAAAATATGTTATGAATAGTATTTAGAATAGTTGAAGCTATATGGACACTTCCGCAGTCACTTAAACGACTTTCATAGGTAAAATCAAACTTTAAATGTTAAATAAACCAAACATAATTAAATTTTTTACAATTATCAATGGTAAAAAAATTGAGGACCTCTGGTTTTTATCTTTTGAGATAAAATCCACAAAAGAGCGGTCCCTCAAGCGACTTCTACTAATGGGAAAACTCTGCGAATTGTGTCAACATTTTGAACTTTAAATATTGTTTACATGAATAAGAGATATCAAACATTATTATTGCGCTTCAAAAAATTTAAAAATTGGCATATACTTTATTTGCGAATGACTTTTCTCGGTCATTACGCGATGTAACTCACGCGACATATTTGATTTTGCAGTTTTTATTTCTGCATACTCTACATTTATAGCCATTAAATTAGTAGTTATGGGATGAACAAGAAGAAAAAATGACAAATGTTGTCTATCATTGTATATTTTCCCGTTACTTCACGTATTTAAGCACAATTAAAGAAACAACTTCTTCGACCTTTTTTTACCTTTTGCCAGAAATGCCCATATGCGATGTTTCACATTTCTATCTCTCTCTCTATATATATATATATATATATATGGGCAATATTGCCAATTTTCTAACATAGCCGAAGCCGAGGTTCACCCCTTTATATCTCGAGTATTACTTAAGTATATGAAAAAAGTGATTTGTTAATTGATCTGTCGTTGCAAACTTTTCACGATATTGACCTCGTAAGTTTAAATACGTGGAAGCTGTGTTTACTTTCATCTGAAAAAATGTGTAAAAACAGGTTGAGGCGAAACAGTTTTTTTATGTTCTCGATCGATTTGTGACTAAGCCACTCATTTCAGGGTCTTTGTGTCAAAGTAAAACTAGAAGCCTACAAAATGGAGACTACGTCTCTTATTTATCATTTAAATGATGCTGACATTTTGAAGATCGATTTTGAGTGTTTTTTGAATTTTACTTCTAGTTTCAATGCGCAAACACGAATTTCTAAAAATCGATTATATGATTATTGTAGTCGCGAATCTGAGTTATTATATATATATATATATATATATTTTGTGTATGTAGTATGCACAGCTTTAGAGTATTACTCATCCAAAGGTGAGAATTTTGTAGGATCAAATTTCTAAAAAACCTATTTTTGGGGTCAAATTTTTAGATTTGTCAATTGAAGGATAAAATAAAATCTTTTTCGTGAAAATCCATCTACTAGAACGGCGTGAACTGACTTACAAAAACACGAAATTTGGCAAAAAATGTTTTTGAAAATTTCTCCGATTTAATTGTATTTTCTGTGGATCATTTCCGTTTCAAAAAATGACCTGATACGGATTTTGAACTTTTGCGAAAACATAATTTTAAAAATTTCAGCCGAAAGAAAGATGTACCCAATTTATCTCAAAAATAGAATGAGCTGGGTCATCCATGGTTCTTAATGGACCACATTGAAAACGGTGTAATCGGGTGCACACCGAAATCGGATGCGTTAATGGCATATGGAGTTTTCGGAAATTATTCTTGTTTTACGAGTTTTTGGGTACTTCATTGCAACGTGTGGTACATCTTAGCCGCCAAATGAAATTTCACAAAATATGCATGGATTGGAAGAACACCTTTAGTATTTTATGGAAACTGCATGCGCATCAAATGATTTTGAGAATTACGCGATTTAGACGCAATTTTCATAATATAGTTTTATTTTAAGATTTATTCCTACTTATAGAACCAAAAGATATAATCTGCAAGGTGTATACTTATAGACAAGAAGTTATTATTTTTATTTTTTTGTTATTTGAATTTTGCCTTGTAAGGGCAGTGAATATTGGAAAGTAATTTTAAGTGATTATTTATACTCTTTCGAGTCGTGCTTGATGATCTAAGTTTCGTTTTCATTGCAAAACTTAGATCATCAAGCTCGTCTCGAAAGAGTATAAATAATCACTTAAAAATTTATTATTTTTATATATGTAATTTTTTCGGTGAAATTCGGGTAAAATAGAAGAATAACCTAAAATTTGTTTCTAATATTTCTTGTATAAAATTAAAAAAAAAAATAGATATGATGACAAAAACAAATAATTTTCCTCAATATCTTGTTTGTTGACGCTGTAATTTAAAAACTGCTACACATACTTGTGCGATATTGATAACATTTGATTGATCGTGGTGTTTAGATTATGAAGATATTTTAAATTAATTTTTAGGTGTATGCATGTCATGAATATAATGACATAATCCCCTATATTTTTATTATTTTTTTCAGATTTCGCGAAAATGTACAACCTTTTAGCGATTATTATAATATCTGCATGTTCATATCATACGAAGGAAGTCATATATCACCGTTTTTGGTCAATATAATAAATGGCGTAATTTTAAGATTTTTTTTTAATTTCACCAAGATTAAAACCTCGATAACTTTTGCGCGCATCAACCAAAAAGTTGCTCGCGAACGGATTCGGAGTCTGGACGTTTTTCTCTAAATGTGTGGGGGAGAGGGGGGCACCTATGAACGTGGGGCACCTTTGAACAGCGCTCATAAAATCTTGGTTTAAAATTTTTCCGACCCGCAACCACATTTTTGTATATGGCAATCTTGTCCTCTATCTGCGTAAACCACTTTGGCTTGCTATTCAAGTTGTCGAAAAATTGTGCATGGGTGACCATGTTTTCGCAGTGTCATTGTAAACTTTTATTCATTTGGTTGTAAGGGCGCAGGAAGAATTCTGTGATAGTTTTCTTTCGTCAAGCAAATTTTTTGCATTCCAACAATCATTTCAAACATAACTAATGTAATTTCTTTCATAAATATTTATTACAAAAATAAGTTATTATAAATTTCCGTAAAATGCCATGGGTGGGGCACCTTTGAACATGCCCATTAAACTCGAGTAAAAAACGGAGTTTTCAACTTTTGGCTTCAATTTCTTAAAATTTCAAATGGGCTAATAAGATTACGAAATTAACTGTATTTTTCACCATATTAATTTTTGTTTTTAAGTCATTTTATGTTTTAATAAATTTTGATCTAATTTTTTAATGAATAAATGCATTTCTGATATGTATGAATAAAATACATACACATTTGAACATAAACACCCTAAAAAACCATGTCGTTCAAAAATGCTAACCCTTGTTCAAAGCTGCCCCCCTGGGGGGCAGTTTTGAACACTTTGACTTCGTCCATTAAAACAGTAATAACATATATTTATAAAGCTTAAAGTCATATGTCATATGTATATTCATTTAAAAGGTTACATATGTACCTATTAGTTAAAATTTATAAGAAACCAAAAATTATAAAAGAAAACATTTTGTCAGGCTTGAAAGAAAAAAGAGTTCAAAGGTGCCCCCCTCTCCCCTACCAAAAATCATTGATGTGCTATGAAAACAATATAGCCGATTTTTTGAAAATGGAATATTAAAAAATTGGCAATATTGCCCATATATATATATATATATATATATCCCTACCTGTTACATCGTAGTATAATATTTAGTCCTTTTTAGTACCTTTAGTACTAACTTCCAAAATTCGTTCACACATTCTGATTCGCTAATCATTGACAAAGCTGCACACAAAATTTCGGAGTTATACTTTCAACCTTTCCTGTGTAATACAGTTTTAGTACTTTTTAGTACAACTTCAGCACTATCTTCCACAAAAAAATTTTTGCACAGATATGTATATCTACCTATTCCATTCAAATATAATTTTTAGTACTTTTTAGCACATCTTAGTACTAAATTCCAAAATTATTTCAAACATACTACTTCGTTTATCCTAGGCAAAGAGGCATACCAAATTTCAGAGTTCTACATCTAACCGTTCCCGCGTAGTACAGTTTTTAGTACTTTTTTAGTATGAATATCCAAAAACCCTCACCTTATACACGCCTACGTACCAAACCCGACCTACATGCCAACTTTCAAGTTTCTAGCGTTAGCCGTTTCGTCTGGGCGTTGATGATCAGTCATTCACTTATAACGCAACTCTTTTATATATATAGATAAATGTGTGGAAATATAAAAATTCACACAAAAGTCTTGGGCCATTCGACCCGCGTTTCCCCATGTAACCTCTGAAGCAACTAGAAAAACAAATACAAATGTTTTTGGTCGACTTCAGTAGCTTAATATCGACCGATTTTACTAAACACAATAAGTGACTTCTTTGACCAGAACCGGATATGCATAATTTCGTGACGATTGGTTCACTGCTGAGACTGAGAAGATAAGAGGCGGCATCAATATTTCGAGACGTTACAGACTCTTGGGCAAAAAAAACCTATAATACCTTCACCACATATCTGTTAATTTCAATTTCCTTTTTCCTACTTATTTATTATTATATTAATTATAATTAATCATTATAAACTAAAATAAAATATTTTTTATACATTTTTAGCACTTTTTTCTGACACTTTTCTAATATTTTTTTCCACATTTTAGCATTTTTTTAACAAAATCTAGCACTTGTTCTCAACAACAATGATTGTAGTATATGTAGCTAAGATGAATGAAATGCTAAATGGCGAAGAGAATAGTTAAAACGCTGATGGTTTATAAAACTAATTTTTGAAATGTTAATTGGAGAAATAATAATCTAATAGCAAAAAATACTGTACTATTCATATTTTGCATCGAGAACAGATATAACTTTGTATAAAATTAAAAGGTCTAAAGATACAGTATTTTTGAAGGTGTATGTATACCAAACGCACAAATTTTATTACCAATTACATATTTTCGTACACCTATAGTACGCATTTCGAAAACCCCTGAAATCGACCTTCTTTAGAGGTTTTACTGTTATAATGAATAAATGACTAAAAGGATGAAATAGCTGCATGCATGGAATGAATGGTTACAAGATTGGATAGATGGATGTGGAATTCCAAAGCCGTGGCGCGTTTCGAGGGAATATAAAAAAAGTACATGATGTCTTGGAAAAGCAAACAGCCAGATTATTACCGCCATCATCCACAGGAAAGGCAACAAAAATAACATCGACGTCACCAACACTATACCCCCATTTCATACCACTACGCCGAAGCGTCGATGTTACTAACATACACACATATCACTCTCTTATGTTGTGACAAAACAACACTGTTTATGGCTTGTACAGGATATTACATTAGTCGCATCATTCGAACGTATATACATATATATATATATGTGTGTGTGTACGTCGGAGAAACGAATGAACCACAATGAATACACCACAAAGACATGTCATAACACTGCCGTTGCCACCGCCGCCAGTCGTAATAGCATCGTCAACGAATCATATACCACCCATTCATGCATGCACCAGACAAGAGAACCGAATCATAATATCGTCTCAGTTGTTCATTTGGGTAAGTGAGAACTTTTGCCCTTCACATCACATGTGTGTCGGTCGATTGGCATACTCCCAAAAGTTTTGTTCTCTTTAGTCAGTTCTTTTTTTATCAACCTGTCGTTATTCTGCACATACAAACAACCATATTTCCATCGTCTAGATTCATTACAATAATTTGAGAATGTTTACCACAAACTGTGACACAGCAGGAAGGCATGTTGTTATAACTCCATATCATCGCATGAATATACGTATGGAGATACTAGCAGCCTCGACGTTTTCCTTTTTATAATTCCGGTACTATAGCCGTATATAGAATCCGATAATATAACTAAAAAATGTGAACTCTATTTGATGTAGACAACAAAAGACAAAGAATAGAATATTTTTGAGCTAGAAACTTTATCGGTGTTCTCTCGTTTTTTGTAATATCTTAGCAAGACATGCGGTCGACCATGCATTGAACCAATTAATTGTATTTTTAACTTTTTTAAATTTGGAGCCGTACTGCCTGGAATTCGATATTGAGTGTGAAAGTCCGACATACTTTGTTCATACTCATATTCATTCTTGTCCATCACCGAGTTTACTAAGTGATGGACAATAGTTAAAAAATCAAATAAAAGAAAACTCATCCGAATTATTGTTCCTATTACGAAGTGCGATATCAATAATTTAATTATATAATTAAAGTACTTGCGAGTATTTCTCTAAAAGTACTACTTTTTGGGTTTCAACTTTTTATTATTATTATCCTTCGGCTGAAGAAAGGCTATACATATATTTCACATTTATTTATTTATTTTATGTTTCTCAGTACAATAAGAAAAAAGTCTTATAAATTACAGTACAGGATTGTCATTTTTATTTCTGTAATTGTATTGTTTGAGGGTCGTATCTATATTCATACGCATGAATTACGTACGATTTTATTCACCTCAAAAGTTAAATACACGTATTTCAATGAATGTTACCAAAACACACATTGCGTATTAAAATATAATGTTGAAAATTTTCAACACTGACAATGCGTATTTTGGATTTTTTGTTTTTCAAAATAGAATGCCAGTCATTGAAAAATCGGTTTTTCTATAAATCTATATGTACATATATAAAAATGGAGCAAGAAAAATGTATACGGCTGGACCGATTTGACTCAAAATTTATTTCAGTTGTCGGTAATTACAGTGGGAAGGTTTTTATGAAAGAAAATTTTGAGAAAAATCCGCGAAAATCTTGCAAAATATATTTTGAAAGATATTAGCATTTCCACACATTTTATATCGAACCTTTAAATTTCATCTCTTCGGAGTTCTGTTTGGACATATTTTGGGCGAAAATGGGCAGTTATATCTTTAAGTAATTGTCAATTATGAAAAATTCTCAAAATATGTTAATTTTCTACAATTAATTGGATTGTTATTGCCTTGAAAAAACAATTGTGTATGAAAATAAATTTATATTTTCATTAGAGTTAAATTTAATAATAAGAAATCGAAAAGAGAGAGCAAGATTAATCGCTACCATTATTTACTCACGTTTTCCATAAAATCAAGATTTATTTAATTTGAAAATATAAGTTATGTTATGTGAATAAATTTGCATGGTATGTATAGGTTGTGAAATTTTTCTCAAATAAAATAGAGTAAGACATGGTAAAGTAAAGATTAAGCGGTTCCATTATGTGTGCCCATACCAAAAAACTATACCGGCAATTATGAGGGAAGTTTCTTATCCTATGGGAAATACCGAATTAACGGCAATTAAATGGATAGTACTTTAGGATAAGGATGCTTAAAATCGCGCAATAATGGAAAAAATAGTTTAGACTTATAAATACAAGACAAATCCCATGTGATATCTGGGCCACTGACCGAAACTTGATCGTGTCCTTAATAGGAAACAAAACCAGGAACATTTTAGAGAAAATTGCCAATACATAGACATACGTTTTTATGTTAGTAATTCACTAACGTTTCCCTTCGGCTGTTTTTAATTGCTTTGGGAAGTTTTTTACGAAGAAAATGTTGAGAAAAACATTAAAAAGTCGGGAAATTGGAATAATTGAACGTTGTGTTAGTTACATCGTTTATAACTCAAGAACGTCCACACCGATTTTGACGATTCAAGGGACTTATAAATCATATGTGGTCAGAATAGGAAAATATGCAAACTAATTGTGAGATTCCGCCAAAACAAATATATTAAGTAATAATTACAATTCCCCAACTTTCGTATCGAGCTTTAATGTTTAAATAAATTGTTGTTTTTAAGACATATGTTTTTTTTTGAGTTAGTTAGATCAAAACTTCTAATTTCATAAAATATGTGTATGTTCTAATATAAATATTGTGATAGCATTATTAGTATTCTCGTCAGATATTTGAAGTTTTGTCTTATTTTCTATACAGCCCAAGCTATTGGATATGGAATCACATTTTCATATTTGTCAAGAAAGTGTATTATTTTTTCGACAATGTTTCTTTTTTTTGGCCGACAACTTGAAATTTGGATGTGGACCTATGTAACCTTATACAACAACTTATTCAAATGTTATTAAAAAATGTGAGGATATAACAAATCCGATTACAACATTTCACGATTTGGAGTTATGATATAAAGAATATATAGCAAACATATACAGTGTTGCGCAAAACAAAAGCAACAAAATGTGAATCAAAATTTATCATCTTTTTTTGTTATTTTTACGTCACTTTGAAACATAATGTGTACATATATTTTTCTTCTCTGGGTATGAGAATATTTCTAATAAAGTTCTCTTAGCTTTAAAAGTACAGTAATGTTACAAATGAGACGTAGACCGTGGATCGTTACAAAAAGAGAGTGCAAAACAAAAGCAACAAATCGTGAAGTATGCAAATAGAGTAAAGCAATCGAAAATATTAACGGTACTTCTGATGGAAACAGAATTTTTTTGTCATGGCAAAAGAAATTTTCCAATGTTTGCATTAGTTTTTGTCCTAACCTTCGCATTAACTGTTCATTTTGTGATGGCTCGAGATAAATATTGTATAGCCTTAAAATCTCAAATTATTTCTGAATATAGGAATGGAAAATCACAAATATCAATTGCAAAATAGTTTAATATTAACCGATCTGTTATTTGTAGACTAATAAAAAAGTATAATAATAATCATGCCGTTATAACCGTGCATTCAGGTGGGCGGCCGCGGAAGACATCGGCACGTGACGATAGAAAAATTTGTGGCATGTTCAAAAAAAATCCATTTGCTACATCACAAGAGGTTGTAAAGACACTCAATTTAAGCATACACCATAGCACAGTTCGCAGACGAGCTATCGAAAATAATTTAAAAAGTTATAGACCTGCCAAGAAACCCCTACTTACAGCCAGGCATAAGCAGCAAAGGTTGGTGTTACATGTTAAACGTAATTGTCTAAAATTGTTCGTTATATAGTTCATTTTACTAATTTGTAGGCTCAATTTTGCAAAAGCACACATTGATTGGACCATCCAAAAGTGGAAAACCGTTTTGTTCAGCGACGAGTCCAAGTTTAATCTGATCAATTCCGATGGAATGTGTACGGTACGTCGTCGCCCAGGTACACGACTTGAGCCAGGAAATTGTAAGATCAATTTTAAACACGGAGGGGGTGGTATTATGGTCTGGACTTGCTTTTCGCATAGTGGCGTTGGTCCTTTTCATAGAATCGATGGAATTATGGATCGTTTTGTGTATAAGGGTATTTTGGAAAATCAAATGCTTCCATATGCAGAGTGGAATATGCCACTTCGGTGGATTTTTCAACACGACAACGACCCGAAACACACCTCTAAAGTTGTTAAAGACTACATATCAGCAAATGGAATTAAAGTCCTGGATTGGCCGGCACAATCGCCAGACTTAAATCCGATCGAAAATCTCTTTGGGATTTTGAAGAAGAGTGTTTCTGGACAGAAGTTTTCCAATAAGAATTTATTGTTCGAAGCCCTTAAATACAACTGGGAACACATACCCGAATCCATTATACATAATTTAATAGAGTCTATGCCTCGCAGATGTGCAGAAGTGATAAAAAATAAAGGTTCTTATACGAAATATTAATATGTTGCTTTTGTTTTGCACACACAAAATTTTTGACTAGACACATTATTTTCGTTTTTCATCAAAAATGTAAGACATGAATAGAATATAATTTTTGCTTTTTATGCTGTACCAATGTAAGTTCAATTTAGGTGGAATCTTTTTTTTTTGTGCCCTGAATATTACATGAAATATACGATTTTTTATTTTTTCAATATATTTGTTGCTTTTGTTTTGCGCAGTACTGTACATATGTATAACGGCAATCTGAAAACTAATTAACAATTTGTTTAAAAATTAAACATACCTATAACTGAGCGGAAAACACTAAATTTCTATGCCCAATCTAAAATTTTTCGAGTTATATACTGATTTCAATATAAAAATCAAAAGGACAGTTGGACATGAACAAAATGATATTGTAATTAAGAATCCTTTAAGAAGAAGGGACAAATAAGATCATGTAAAAACGTTGGAGCAATAACAAAACATGATCTTCTATTAAGAAAACATTTGGTGAAATAAGTTGTATCAAATTATAAACTGTTATGTGCTTGAGCCTGCATTGGGGTACCAGTTAATACTTTTTATTGACATAAACTTAGTGGCAAATGTTTTTTTACCAACATTATATTGATGCAGTATTGATAAGGCAAAACAACGTTTGCCGGGTCAGCTAGTATTAAATAAATATTATATAATAAATTTTTAGGTTAATTAAGAAAGTGATTTCATCCATTTCCACCATTTTCAATTGACGCAGAAGTAAATAAGGTCCTTGCGTATTGCAACAAATCCTATAAAGGTGAGAAGGTGGGTATTGTAGTACGCATCGCATTGAATTAGGTACGAGCCTGAAGAATAACAGACCTATCATGAAAAAATATACATAAAAACATTGGCATGAATGATAATAACGAATTACAATAAAACAAGTAAAACAGTCATTAAGTTCGATCGGGTGACCGGGACATTTATAGGGGGATAATGTATGTTGTTATATGGTAGTTGGTTGTTCATGCTCCGAATATTGTTCTAAATTACAAACACTGTAGTTCGAAAATTTAAACGGGAATTTTTTAAGTTTATTTTTTATTCGCTAGGAATCCGATATGTCAAATTATAGCCATGAGAATCAAATATGTATATAAGTCAGCTTTCCAGTACCCTTAACGCTTGGGGGCTACCCGCAATGTAAGGCCTATGTTGATAATTTTTGATAGAGATATTTTCTACTCAATGAGAACCCAAAATTTTAAATTACTGCCAAATTAGTTGAAGCATCTGCTCAAGCTCCCTAAAATAAGGATGTAGCATTATAGGGGGCCTACCCTAAAAAGTGGACCAATATTGATCACTATCGGTGGGAAGAATTGATACCCAATGAGAAGCCCATTTGCAATACCAACACTCCTAGGAGTAATAGCAATCACAGTGTAATTTCAAAGTTCTATCTCAAAGACTGTGAATCATCATTTTTGTAGTAGGGTTTGATTATTTTATGCACTGTGAAATAGTTCAGCATTTTAAGTCAATGTCAGACTTTTAACTGAAACTAACAAAAATAGTTTAACAATTCAGTTTGACAGATGTCGAATTTAAGACCCATACTCTTAAAACCACAACATGGATAACCCTCAGCTTATCCGATCCTATATCAGAAACCCTTATATCTTTATCCATGTACAGCAATAGCTTTCAAAAAAAAAAAATAATAAGATTATAACGAACTTATCTTAATAATCAATCAATCCTCTAAAATAAGTTCTTTGTGCTTTTTACTGAACTCCCTGTTGTCGAATTCACCAATTTCAAAATTAAAACCATTGATGGTAATATTTTTTCTCCAGATAATGTAAAATAAGTATTCGCCATTTCTAGCATCTACGAAAATATTTTGTATGGCAACCTTAAAATAATCAAGGTTATAATGAATTTAACACAATATTTCTACATAAATGCTTTCTTTGCTACCAAAGAAAGTGAATCAAAGAAATATCAAGAACCATACCGGTACAGCAACATTCGCTATTTCGCTAATTTTGCTATAAAGTTCAATGACACTGTCGCTTTAAGCCTTTACTATTATATTGGGTATGCAAGTCCCTGAAATTCCAAGTCCCTTTGAAAAGTGTCATCAACACGTTGGCCATTGTTTATTTGGGGGCGTATGTTCAACATTAAATTTCATCATTTCCAGTAGTTATACGCCGCATGTGTGAATGCCACAAACAAGCAAATAAACAACGCAACACACCGACATTGCTTTGTGTAAAACATTCTAAGGTCCCAGGAATAATACCTTCGTCGACGTCGCCATTATTGCAAAGCCCATAATCACTCACAGTCGTAGTAATTGAAAGACTCAGCCCTGCCTCGTACTCCGCCCACTCAAACAATTCCAGTGTAAAAAAAACCCCAACAACAACATACGAAATGAAATGAATGCACCGTAGAAGAGATGTGTAATGCAGTAACTGACAGACAGCAATTCTGCCGTGGGACACCAACATAAAGGCCCATTGTTACACAAGTACAAGTACTGGAGGCAAACATCATCGAGTTGGCCATTCTGTTGCCCATGCCTCAGATCAATCATGTGCAGAACATAACACAGCATTCAACCGGTTGCCAGTTGGTAACCATTGCTGAATTTTGCAATATTAAATGCCATTCTTAGATGAATTGCAATTTGGAGTAATTGTGGTGCGCAGCAATACCGACCACAAATAGATTGAATGTTGGATTTCTTGTAGTGGTCTTTGGCACTTGTTCAAATGTAGGCGGCATATTTCTGTGTGACCGTATATATATCGAATTGACGCAATAAAACCATCATGATGAATACACTTAGTGAAGTGGTTGCAAATACTAAATTCCAAAATTCACATTTTGTTGGACTTATAATCACATATGAACAAGAAGAAAATATATTTAATTGTTGCACTTATTGTCTAAGATCTTTTATACTTGCTGTCGTATTTCTATTATTTAACACTAGAAAGACGGGAATTCTGTATATACCTATATTGCCTAAAATCGGTCAAAATGACCTCGTTCTGAAAGAATTTTTATTGTGTAAAGAAATGTTTTTAAACAAATATTTTAATATTTTTTACATTATTTACAATCATACAAAACGTTGTTATTATTTGTTTTCGGTGGTAGGGCTCTCGAGTTTCCCCTTCTGAAAAATAAGAGTGAAATCGCAAATATAAAATTTATTTTTCCCGAGCTGAAAGTGAACGGGTTTCGATGTTGTTGTACGACTGGAAATATAAAATTAAAAGTATTTGATTATTTAATATTAATGACCGCTTTTAGGCAATATAGGTATAGCACATGTGAATACGGGGAATGAAAGAGGGGAGGAAGCAGCTTATGATTAATGTGTTTCTATGTGGTACAAAAAGTCAGCATAATATACACAATTGTTTTTGTACTTGAAATTGAAAAACGGTCAAAATGACTGCCTTCGGCAATCTAGTGTTAATTGATGAAACTTAAATATTACATCGGTCCGAATTTAAGTAAAATTTTGAGGCTTAGTTATGGGATATAGGAGAGACTTGGTCACGTTCGGCAGCACATTCGGCAATGTCGTTTTCGAATGTGCACCAAAACTGTTTTACAAAACTGTAAAAATATTTAACTAATACTAATATATTATATATTTTTGATACTAGTTATTTTATAATTAAGTATCAGAGGACAATAACTAGCCATAATAAGTACTGAGCTATAGAGCTCTAATAAAAGAGTGCCGAAGACTGGGAAGACTGCCGGGAGACTGGGGAACAGTGTCCCCTACGTAATTTGGTATTCATATTGGTTTTGGAATTTCATATATATTCCATAGTTAACCCTTAACATATTAGAAATATACGTGGTCGGAAATTAGGCCGTATTATATTTTTTTCCAAAAGAAAAAATATATATTCAACAATAAATATCTTGTCCCCATTATAATTCCATCCCATATTCCTATGCTCGATTTAGAAAAAAAATATATTCCGTCAGACAAATTGCTGAATCAGTAGTGTTGGCGGTTTATTTGGGATACCATTTGTATTTTGTTTTTGCAAAATAGTCAGGCTGAATCCCAGTTTGTTGTTTTTATAAAAAACAACTCGGCAAACAATGCAATGCCATACATTGCATTGTTTGCCGAGGGGTAAGGCAGGGAAGACTATAGTTTCGGATCACGCCGATGATTCTCATCAGTTCCCTGTGACAACACACAATTCCCCACTAATAAATATTTGTTTTTTTATAAATGCACGACATATTGAAAGTCTAATGATAAATAAAAAACAAAATCGCGAAAACAGCAACAAAAGTAATTAGTAAAAGCATAAGTAAATGAACAGTTAGAAGGTGGTGGTTGCCAGGAGTTATGAAGAAAAAGTCAGCCTTGTCACCCAAGAATTTGAAGGAGCGTCTACAGACCGTGGTAAATGCAATGTGGAAGACAGGAAACGTATTATTTTTCAGACGAAAACAACATTAATCACTTTAAAACGGATGGATAGATTTTTGGCACTGTCCACACGAACATCTTTGGCGCCATCAAGTCAAGAAAACCGTAAAGTATGGTGCTGGTGGTTTAAGAGGAACCCCCCCCCCATTCTCGGTGTCAAAAAGTTTTTCGAATCTACTCTAATTCAAGAATGTCCCTACAAAATTTCAAGTTAAAATCTCAAGAACTCTTGAAGATATAACCGATTTATTGTGTCAGCATCAAGTGACGGCAAGAGTGATTCTCAAACTTTAAACGCATTTTTCTCAAAGCATGTTTTTACGAATGGCGGACACGATAATTCAAAAACTAATAATCCAATCGGTTTCAAATGTTGACACGTTTCTCTGGGAGTATATAGCTCTCGTATGAACTAGATAAAGTCAATCGTTGAAGATCTTCCTTATTTTTTAACTTAGTTTGTGGTCAAAAATAGGCGATTTTCCAAAAAAAAAAAAAAAAAAAATTCCGCCATTTTGTTAACTGTTGTGCTAAGTCAATAATCCTAGTTCATATGAGATCCAGACATGTACTCCTTCTAACACCGTTGGAATTTTCGTATTCCGAAGAGGAGTTATCAGTGAGGAGTTATCATGCCCGCGAACAAAAATAAGGACTTATCATTGATTACGAAAAACAACAACAAAATTTTTTTGTAAATTATTTTTCTTCCTTTTTAAATCTTCTCATATATGTACATATGTTCAAAGTTACATGGGCTGTGAATCAAACATCACAAATATTTGTATTATTGCTAGTCCTAAGTTTGGAATTGAAAATGAGATATGTTGACTCACGATTTAATATATACCCCATATAACGTTACCGTCACATTCTTAGTATTTTGGCGTGTTTTTTACCCGATTGGCTATCATTTGGTTCTCATTGATTCTCATTATCTTTAAACTATTTTCTTCTTCCAAAACTAAAATGTTGATATCAATCCATGTTGTTCTGTTAGCAATGGGCGATTCGTACGTATTTAATTGATTTTATTAACAAGATTTCTTTGAATAGATTAAGATTAGATTAAATGTAACCGCCAGTCAGATCCACGGACAATTTGTTCATATTTCCAATGCTCAGCATTCAACAATCATCAGTTGAATATGTTGTAGTTGTAGTTGTAGTTTTTTGTTTTTGTTTTATTTCCTCTCCACAATGGTATGTCCCAGAAACAAAACAGTCCCCACGGAGTTATCAATAAATGTCTGTTGTTCATTGATGCAAATAAATTAGTGCATACATGTGTGTGTGTTTGTGTGTGAGAAAGACAGTGTATGTTCGTCTCTTTGTGTGTAGGTAAATGGATATTTGTGCTTGAATATTTTTGCATTGTCAATGAATGGGGCGTTATTCATGGACAAATTTGTGTGCCTGTGTGTGTGTGTGAACATTCGTCCTTTTTGGATTTATTGTTAAACCATTTATTGACGAACGGATGAGGGCTAGAAAATGTTTTTTGTTTGTTTTGTTTATGTTGCATTGTCAAACGTCTATGTGGAATTCGTTTGATAAATTTATCGATATATCCTTGTGCAATTTATACTTGTTTGATTGGTGGAGCCGTTCGTAATTTCTATTTTATGTTCGAATATCAGCAAGAAATCGATTATTTTAAAGTATGTGTAATTTCAGGTCACACGCACACACAAACATAATATCATAGATGACATTGGAAAACTGTGAAAATAAATGAAACACCATTGTGTGATGTCAAAACTTTCACCTTTCCTTTGGCGAAGTCAGTATCCCAGTACTTCGTTATTTACTCACAAGAAGGTTGTGGACGGGGCTTGTTTACCATTGAGCTTTAGCGCTCATAATATTGTTTGTCTCCGCTATGGATTTTCTGTTTTGTATGTCTGGTTTGCATTCTATTGTTGTGCTCAGATATCATTTAAAATATGTCCACTTAAATGTAATTGTAATGAACATTTAAAGGACGAGCATTTCCCAAGATGATTCCGGTGGTGCGTCTCAGTTTCCGTCCATGCTTTCGGTACGATTTCTTGATTTTTGTTTTACTTGCAATTGTCGTCGAGAGCCTACATAGGGCATTAACGTTTAATGCTAGTCTTGGTAACAGTCATAAAATTGAAATATTTGATTTATTACAAGAAAATTAATGGAGTCAATATTTCTACCATATTGACAGTCTGGTACCCTACCAGAATTCTATAGCAGACTGGTGATCCAATTCAAATTCATACTATTAATACTATTTTATTTTTTCAAAAACATTATTTGTCGAAGAGCAGTACAGAAATTATTTTGTGCAATCCACAAACCCCACCATATTTTGCATAAAGAAGTCAATCTTAGCAAGCATGATTATTGAGATCGGAAAACCCAAAAGTTATTGCTTAGAAGGGAAAGTCTTCAGAATACATGGTCTAGTTCAGCGTCGACTCAAGATGGTATTAATTTGAACAACATTTATTTCTCATCTTTCAAAGTGGAGATTACAATCGGCCGGATTTTTTTTTTTCTTTGAATCCGCCCACAGACCATGGTCGATTCGTAGACGAAAGGATGAAAGGTTATATTGTGTTGGCTATTTGGCTGATGATATTAAATAAACATGCCAGTTTTTATCTCAAAAAAATAGAATGTTTTATTTTCTTCCTCATTTTTAATTTGAATAATTTTGAGAAAATGAAAAAATGATTAAAAAATATTAAGGCATACACAAATAAAACGCAAGTAAAAATAGGGATTTACATTGGATGCTCCACTATTACAAATTCCTTTGTTATTCAAGTCCATACATTTTTGAAATGGGTTCCTCTATCAGTATTTCTGCCTATTTTATAATAAAACGGAGTATAGTGTGCAGAAGAAGTCGCCATTACATCGACCAATTCTAGTTAATTTTAATATGCATTCATACTTTGACTATTTTGTTGTATTCCTACTCTTGTATTGTCTTGTTGATTGTAGTTGTCGTTGTCGCTACTGCTGCTGATGTTGTTTCAATTGTTTTATTCTATATCCACAATTAATTGTTTTCTGCAACAACTGAAGCCACCAAAGACCAACAGCTGGAAGTAATTGTATGACTTCGTGACCTCTGGGTACAGTGCGGTATTACTGATGCTAACTTTGTTGCAACGTCTGAACGGGGAATTCAACTGTTGCCAACCAACATAGGTGGTCGAAGAGGTGCCCACCCCAAGAATCCAGTGAATGAGACAACAAGAGCAACTTTTGTTCATTATCAAATGAAACGTGGTTTTGACTTTTTAATTGCCGCTACATATTCGCCATCAAAGCCATTAACTTGTTCACCAAAACTGTGCATAATAAACGAACATGAAAGGAAAACAAACAACTTCACTAAACAGGGCGAGTGCATCAATAACTTGACGTTTGAAATGCTGACGGCAAAGGCAATGACAGCGACTAATGCATAAAAGTATTTTTCGAAAATAAAATATAATATCCACCCATTGCTTTTCTACCCACCAACAAAACTAACAATTAACCACCAAACTATTAACTTATCTAATTTCGTACAATGCCTTAACAAAAAATTAAGGAAAATACCCTACACCGCTTTGCGTGCATACACTCCGCAATCGAAAAATTTTGCTCACAAGTTGCAAGAATTTACTAATTCTGCTACTTTTTTATAACAAACTGGGTTTCTTTTTATTTTTTAAAATAAAAATAGAAAATTTTCAAAATATATAATGAAAAAAAAACGATTCATTGCTGAAAACTCAAACTTTAAAAGGGATTAATTTAATGTTTATACCCTTCACCATAGTAAAGGGGGTATATTAATGTTGTCATTCCCTTTGTATCACCTCGAAATATTCTATATTATATATTTATGATCAGGGTAAAATGCTAAAACGATGCCCGTCCTTCTGTTGTAATCATGCTATCTCAAGGAATTGAGATATGGTGCTGAAATTTTGCATAGGATGGTTTTTTGTCTGCATGCAGGTCAAGTTCGAATATCGGCTATATCGTTCTACGTTTAAACATAGCCCTATAAGTGGATACCCCCAATTTTCCGTAGTTAGTGTTTCTTGCGCACGTTTTTAAACCGAATTCGTTCGGTACATAGGTAGCAAATCTCTCCAATAATAACCAGTAAGGATAGTAATAAAGTCTGTAATGATTAAAAATATAATTGAAACCAGTAAGGAAAGTAGTACAGTCGGACGGGGCCGACTATATGATACCCTTCACCACTATGGTATATTAAACAGGACTATTAACATGAAATTGGATGAGCTAAAATATGTGATATTTATCTAAATGTGAATCGACTTAGATCTATCCATAAACATGTCATTCGTTAGTTACAATGGGACAAAGGTATGTAAATCGACTTCAAACAAATATAAATAGGTCATCCGTTGGGCTATGTCTAGAAAACGCAACTACGTAATTCTATGCTCAATTTTGTACGTTGTGCAAAATTTGATGTCAATCTGACTAACATGAGGAGTTTGATGCCCAATTTACTTGAAATCGGGCGGAAATATATATGGAAGCTCTATCCAAATATTGAGCGATTTCAAACAAACTTGTCACAGGTTAGGTTATACTAATTTCAGAACGTTTTGTTCCTATCAGCCTATTGGTTCCTTGGCGCGTCAATTACTTAAAATCAATCTATAATAAAAGGGAGCTATATCTAAATCTGGACCGATTTTCACGAACAAAGGCAGACATCACTCTAAGCTCAATTCAGTACGTTATGCCAAATTTCGTGCAAATCTATAGATATATAGCGACTTTGGTGCACCATTTACATAGAATCGGATGAAACTGTATATGGGAGCTATATTTAAATCTGGACCTATTTTCTCAAAACTTGGCAAACATCACTCTATGCTCAATTCAGTACGTTATGCCAAATTTCGTGCAAATCGAAAGATATATAGGGACTTTGGGGCACCATTTACATGAAATCGGACGAAGCTATATATGGGAGCTATATTTAAATCTGGACCGATTTTCTCGAAACTTGGCACACATCACTCTAGGCTTAATTCAATACGTTATGCCAAATTTCGTGCAAATCGATAGATATATAGCGAATTTGGTGCACCATTTACATGAAATCGGACGAAACTATATATGGGAGCTATATCTAAATCTGGACCGATTTTCACGAAACTTGGCAGACATCATTCTAGACCTAAATGATTAGGCTGTACCAAATTTCGTGCAAATACTTTGTTTACAATTTAACATCTACAGACGACGGACATGCATAAATCGACTCAGAAAGTGATTCTATGTATATTCTCAAAAGGAACCATGTGTCTATCTCGTTTCCTTTTGCCTGTTACAAACATATGCACAAAGACATAATACCCTGTAGAAGAGTATAAAAATAATGATTATTAACAATACAGTACTTTTTGCTAACACTTCCAATAGGTGGTGGCAACTTCACTGCAATTCATTTTTGAAAGTACAACAATGCATTTTTTTCGGAATGTTGTACTCAATGTTGTTGTTGTACTCAATGTTGTTGTTGTACTCAATGTTGTTGTTGTACTCATTTGCATGCCAATCAAAAACTTCACTCTACGCCATCCAATACCCCGGTATCCAAAGATGTGTATTACGGTGATCCTACAAGCTAATTTCAGTGGGAAACAGCCAAAACTCGTGGGATATCGGGGAGAAAATATAAGGAAAGATCATTAAAAACGATATTAGTGGCAACGAATCCACATAATTGAAGCAAAATAGAAGAATTTTCCAGCAATACCAACAATATTCAATCTAATCATCAGTAGATGAGCATATAAACGCACCAAGCTTGATAAAACATAATTCTCCCGTAAGAAACTATAGCTTCAATAGTACAAGTTTGCTGGAACAATCTCCATTAGTACCATAACCAACTTCAACATCATTGTGTAATGCAGACTTATCTCATTGAATAACCTTTATTGCGAATTTTGGTATTTCGCATTGGCACTGAAATAATCCAGAGCGACACATATTGTCCGCTATAAGAAGAACAACGCACAGAATGAGAAATACAGCTTACACACAAACATACTGGTATACTTATGATGAATTACAAATTTTACCGAAGAAAAAAAAAACAACTAGAATAGAATTACGTTAAAATATTTATTTAATTTTAGAAACAATCCTAAATTGCATCAAAAGTCATATAAGTATCTTGATATACGCAAATATCAAAAGTAATGGCGGAGGATATCATCAGAATATAATTTGAATTGAAATTGATATAATTTTATTGAATGCTTGATCAAACACAATTAACACGAGCAACAATCAAAAATCATAATACATCAAACCATAATAATGATCATCATCATCACGGCATGCTGTTTGGAGGCCTTCAACGAGTAAGCTACTTGGTGAGTAAGAACGTAATTATTACCTAATGTGGGTGCTTTTTTATATACATACATTTTTTTGTTGTTGTTGTAATTGTGCTTGAGTTCTTAACTTGCATTTCGATAGTCAAAAGCTTGTTGATCATTTCCTTTCTCTTTTCTGTTTTTTTTTTCCTTTGCATTAGGGTTACCATGTTTGGTTACACCATTAGTTAAAGTATTTGATTGCAATTTTGAATAGATCATCATTAAATAAGCCTCGTTGTCAATAAGAATTATAAATAATATGTCAAATATACAGTGGTGGTCACAGAATTAAAACATTTACTGTGGTAAACATTTTTTGATCAGCCCTCGATTCGTTTGAAGTATTTTTGAAATTTTTTTAATTCAGAACACTTCGATATACTGCACTTAAGAGATTTAGTGTGAAAATGGAAAATTATTGCATGCAATTTTTCCATAAATAACGGTTTTTATGAAAATACGTCGACTTTGAAGTGGCCATATAATTAAAACATTGTGTAATTTTTTACTTTACTACATTTTTTGAAAATATTTTTAGAAAAGCTCTTTAATTTAGTTAAATTACGTAAACTAAGCACCAATAAAATCATTTACGATAAAATTTTTTGAAAAAATTTGTAAAATCTATCAAAATTGCCAATAATTTGTACAGAACACCTTACATTCAGAAAATAACCCTTATTATAGAAAATAAAGGTCCGAATGCACCAGAAATTGCTAGAATTAGTAGAAAACAATAAATAATTCTCAAAATAAATAAATATTTGAAATAAAAACTGAAAAAATAGGAATTAACCTAAAAGAACGACTCAATTTCGATAGCCTTTATTGAAGAAGGCCGGAATATTTTTGCAGTGTGTGAGGAAATATCGATTGATATTGGTATTTATTATACCAAATCGATTGTTCGAGTAGTACAGAATATATTTTATCAAAAAATATATCAGTCACACCAGAACGAACAGAGATCAACACCTATGTTGACGAGGAAACGTTTCTGGTACACAGCAGCATGATTGATGGTTAACTCTTGACCCTTAAAATCTATTGAACATGGCAATATTTTTCCAAAATAATATTTTTTGAATAGAATAATGCCCATTTAATCTATTTTAGCCCAAAAGAAAGAAAAAAATTACAATTTGACAAATATTTAACGTCCTGTGTTGAGCATCAAAAATGCTGCCGTGTGGCAGAAACTTTTATTCGTCAACATAGGCGTTGATCTCTGTCCTTTCTGTTGTGACTTGTATATTTTTTGATAAAATATATTCTGTACTACTCGAACAATCGATTTGGTATAATAAATGCCAATATCAATCGATATTTCCTCACATACTGCAAAAATATTCCTGCGTTCTTCAATAAAGGCTATCGAAATTGAGTCGTTCTTTTTGGTTAATTCCCATTTTTTCAGTTTTTATTTCAAATATTTATTTATTCTGAGAATTATTTATAGTTTTCTACTAATTCTAGTAATTTCTGGTGCATTCGGAACTTTATTTTCTATAATAAGGGTTATTTTCTGAATGTAAGGTGTACTGTACAAATTTTTGGCGAATTTGATAGATTTTACAGATTTTTTCAAAAATTTTTGTCAGAAAATGACTTTATCGATGCTTAGTTTACATAATTTAACTAAATTAAAAAGCTTTTTTAAAAAATATTTTCAAAAAATACAGTAAAGTAAAAAATCACACAATGTTTTAATTATATGGCCACTTCAAAGTCGATGTATTTTCATAAAAACCGTTATTTATGGAAAAATTGCATGTAATCATTTTCCATTTTCACACTAAATCTCTTAAGTACAGTATATCGAAGTGTTCTGAATTAAAAAATTTTCAAAAATACTTCAAACGATTCGAGGGCTGATCAAAAAATTTTTATCACAGTAAATGTTTTAATTCTGTGACCACCACTGTATATGAATAGATTATTATGATTAAATAGTAAATAATTTGAAATAAGTAAATAATTTGCTACTTTTTTAGCATAATTATATTATTAAAATGGTGTGAATAAATAAGAAACAATATAAATTGGTAAATTTGACGTATGTGTGTTTTCATACAGATGATGCGGTAGGAGCGGTCTAGCACGGTGACAAATGAGGGGCCCTGAATTTATCAGCGCCATCGGGGCAATGGTAAGGGCGGGTAAAGATGCGCATTATCTCAGAACAACAGAGATAAAGTAATAATTTAAAGAGTTGAGTATTTACAGTCTTGTGGGGTGTTCAGATTTTTTATTAT
>NW_026878771.1:0-24609 GCF_032173495.1 Musca vetustissima | reverse complement strand
ATATTTTCGTCCGATTTAAGGTAAATGGTGCACAAAAGTCCTTATATATCTTTCGATCTGCAACAAATTTGGCACAGCGTATTAAATTAAGTCTAGAATGATGTGTGCACAGTTTGGTGAAAATCGGTTCTGATTTAGATATAGCTCCCCTATATAGCTTCGTCGATTTTAGGTAATTGGTGCACCAAAGTCCCTAAATATTTTTCGATTTGCACGAAATTTGGCACAGCGTATTAAATTAAGTATAGAATGATGTGTGCAAAGTTTCGTGAAAATCGGTCAGATTTAGATATAGCTCCCGTCCCTACTATTTTCATCCGATTTTAGGTAACTGGTGCACCAATACTTGAAAATAATTCGATTGGCACGAAATTTGGCAAAGCATATTAAATTAAGTCTAGAATGATGTGCCGAGTTCGTGAAAATCAGTTCAGATTTAGATATAGCTCCATATATATTTTCATCCGATTTTCAGGTAACTGGTGGACCAATGTCTCTGAAAATCATTCGATTGGCACGAAATTTGGCACAGCATATTAAATTAAGTCTAGAATGATGTGTGCAGAGTTTCGTGACAATCGGTTTAGATTTAGATATAGCTCCCATATATATTTTCATCCGATTTTGGTGACTAATTCCTACAAAGTCTCTGAAAATAATTCGATTTGCACGAAATTTGGCACAGCATATTAAATTAAGTCTAGAATGATGTGTGCAAAGTTTCGTGATAATCGTGTATAGGTTTCAGAATGACCTGTTCAACGTCTGTTAGGATTCATCTGTTGAATATACCCAAAGTGGTGTAAGGTATCATATAGTCGGCCCCGTCTGACTTTACTACTTTCCTTACTGGTTTTAATTTTAATTGGTAAATTCCTACATGAAATCGAACAATAAGACCTGTATTTAATTCCATAGACCCCCGCAAACCATAGGCTAAGGGTATATATGACCAAGACCAATTGACACTTTTTTACTTGTTGCAATATATTTCCAAGTTCGTACTCATCTAATAAAGACACAAATTTTTTCTCCTACTTAAATGATTGTACAAACTTGAGTCATCCGAAATAACACAATATTGTGAAGGATAACTAGGTATTATAGCTATGTGTGGCCTCAAGAGCTTGCGACGACGAGAAGTATTTGTCCCAGACCTAAGAATACCGATCGTCATATTTTGACTAGCTGATTCGATCTAGACGTGTGTGTGCGTCCGTCCATCTGTCCATTATCAATTGTTTGCAATGAACTTGATTTTTGTCAAATTTTCTAGTCGCTCTAGAGGTCATTGCTATATGCAGAACATCACATATTTTACACGGCGAAGGAGATCTGACCAAATACTTAGAACGACTGTTTAGATGATGATCGATCAAAATTCAACCAAAACATAAATGACCAATTTTTTTTTTTTTATTTTATAACATAAATGTTCACCTTCGGAAAACAATATTTGGAAAAAAATGCCAAGGTCTGGCATACAAAATTCGTGGAAATGCAAAAATACGTCATAATATTGCTTTGAAAAATGTGTGCGGATTTTAACGATTTTTTTTAGATATTATCCTGCAGACCATATAAAATTCTAAATTGGCATTCTAATTTTCGGAAATCGGTTCATTATTATTTTCATGATCAAGTATTTATGTTCTCATTATATATTTGATTTCCTATTTGAATAATCCACATTTTCATTTATTTCCTAAAGGTCGGATTATTTTAAATTACCAATTACAAAGATTACATTCATATATCACACGCACTCACAATTTAGTAAGTGTCCTTAAAGACCAATTTTGCTTGACCGAGCTTTAGGAAATTTTCAAAAAAAAAGAAACAAGCAACCAAAAGAAACAACTACTAATGGTCTGCCAATGTAATTGTATTGTATACATACATTTATACAATGTTTTATTTCTTTATATACGTATATATTTATGTGTATTCATATATAAGTATGAATATGCAGAGAAGTGTCGTAACTAGTTTTTTGCTTTTCTTGCTTGTACTTCTCGAATGGGTTCACTAACTATTTGGTGCGTTTAAAATGTTATTTTATTGTCTCCAGTAGATATCATTGCTCATGTCTGTCTGTGAGTCAGACGACAAGAACAAAGGCGTCACAGTGGGTACTACTCTCATTCCAATAGATATTTACCTCCACATCAAGCATTGCAGAATGCTACAATGGGGGGCTTGAGTTGGCACAATTGATTAAGAGATATTTCATATAAAAATCAGTAAGGAAAGTAGTAAAGTTGGGCGGGGCCGACTATGATACCTTTCACCACTTTGGGTATATTCTACATATGTATACTAAAAGACGTCGCCTTTTCGAAGCAACATTGACATGAAATTGAAGGAAACTTAATATGTGATCTTTATCTATAACTAAACCGACTAACATCAATCCCTACATATGTCATTCTACAACCTATGCTAAATTTTGTAAATCGATTTAAAGCAAACTGGACACACGCTATTCGGTATGCTGCACTGTTTAAAATTTAATCTCAATCAAACACCCATTGATTATTTGGTGTACAATAAACATAAATAAGTCGAAATAAAATATGGAAGCTATGCTTTGGACTTTGGTTCACCATTCACTTAAAATCCGACGAAACTATAAACGGGAGTTGTTCTAATCTGAACCGATTTTCACGAAACATAGCACACGTCATTCTAGACCTAGTTTAGTACGCTATGCCAAAATTCGTGAAAATCAAAAGATTTGCAGGGACTTTGATGGAAAAATTACCTAAAATCGGGCGAAATTTTATATATGGGAGCTATATCTAAATCTGAACCGATTTGCACCTTAACACCACCTGGCATCTTAACCGATTTTCTACAATTTCAACATGGTTCGTCCTTAGGCCAAACCAATGGGCTGTGCCGAATTTCATCCAATTCGAATAATAAATGCGACCTGTATTTTGTTCACAGTTTAACATGGACAGACGGACGGACATGCATAAATCGACTTAGAAAGTGATTCTATGCATATTCTCAAAAGGAACCATGTGTCTATCTCGTTTCCAAAGACATAATACCCTGTGCCACAGTGTATGAAGGGTATAAAAATATATAGGAGCTATATATAAATCTGAACCGACTTTCAGGAAACTTTACACACATCACTCCAGACTCATTTCAATACACTATGCCAAATTGTCAGGAAACTTAACCAACATAATTCTATACCCTATTCATTACCCTGTGTCAAGTTTCTTTCAAATCGAAAGATATATAGGGACTTTGGTACACCATTTACCTTAATTCGGGTAAATTTATATATATGAATCTATATCTAAATCTGAACCGATTTTCCCGAAATTTTACACACATCATTCAAGACTGAATCCAGTACGTTATGCCAAATTTGGTGCAAATCGAAGGATATATAGGGACTTTGGTTCGCCATTTACCTAAAATTGGGCGAATCTGTATAAGGGAGCTATATCTAAATCTGAACCGATTTTGACATGTGTCAAATTTCATCCAAATCGGATCATAAATGCGACTTGTACTTTGTTAACAAAAGTGCATGGACGGACGGACAGACAGACGGACATGCTTAAATCGACTCAGAAAGTGATTCAATGCATATTCTCAAAAGGAACCATGGGTCTATCTCGATTATTTTTGCCTGTTACAAACATATGCACAAAGACATAATACCCTGTACCACAGTGTGGTGAAGGGTATAAATAAGTACTTCTTTAATTTAGACGAAATCATGTGCAGAACGCTTAACAAATGGTCTATCAAACGTTTTCTTAAAGTCGGTCCAAATTTACATATATATTTCATACATAATTTTGCTCGATTTCATACATTGAAACACCAAAGAACCCAAATCTGCACAATTAACATGGAATTCTGCATAGATTTCAGAAGGATATGTATTTGTGTTGATTTATATTGGTTAATATAACTTTATATAGCACATATTGAATTAGGAGTATCACATTTGGACCCAAAGAGATGAGGTGTAACATATAATCGAAACGTCCGACATTTGCAAATTTTTTAGTGGGTTTCAATTGGTTATGAGGTATCATACTTTTGACCCAGACAGACATTAATTTTTTTCAAATATATGGCTAGATATATACCAAACAAATTTTCGTGATTTGAAATATACATCTATAATTTAATATTCCCTCAAATATTAATATTTCAATTTTATTCTGGATTCGCTCAAATTTTCCCCTGAAGTTGGGTTTGGTGATTTCAGTTTAAGATGTAATAAACTTGATTGCGTATCTTCACAAATATTGATATTCCTCTGACTGTTTGTATCCAACTAAGTATTACCCATTCATGCATTTCATTTGGTGTTCCAGTATGCGAGAGTGTGTGTGTGTCAGTCAGTGTTTGTGTGTGTGTGTGTGTGAATGTATCTCTTTTTTTGCTTCTTGCTCAAATTGTTTCGTCATTTTATGATTATACATTTTTGGCAATTGCATTTATAGCCAACATGGAAACCTATAAACAAAATGCATTTCGGTTCGTTCTTCTCTGTCCCAGAGATGTCTTGCTTGTTAGTTTCTATCTTGTCTCGTTTGTCTGCTGCCGGTTTGTTGTAACTGATTTTGAAACTTCAGAAAAAAACGACGACACGCTTACAAGCATTTAAAAGAACAAAACATTTAAATACGTGACCATTTGCAGTGTGTAGTTGTAGTTGCTTTTTTCCTTTTTGAACGATATCAAAAACATGTATAACTTTCGAATGTTCGGTGTTGTTGTCTCGGAGACAGTTGTCTGTATTCCTTTGTTGTTGTTGTTGTTGTTGCTTTTACTTCTTTTCTGGAAAAGAAACTTTGAAGTGAAAAAATGAAAAATATATCGTTGATGTTATTCTTGCAAGAAATTAAATTACATTTCTTTAGACAAACATCAGAAATTTCGTTTAAACTAAATAAAAAATTTTAGTTTAATTTATTCAAATTCAGGATGGAAATACTCTCTACAATGGAATGGAGGGTATATGAGACTAATATGCTCTCCATATTATTTTAGAACCTACAAAATTTACATACGTTGGGGGAACTTGAAGCCTATGCCGCCAGGATTATACGCCCAATAGTATAGTTATGGTGGTATGTGGAATGTCAGGGGATTTTATCGTTGTATACGGCAGAAATAAAATATATCCAATAAGAATAAAATTCGATGACAATTGAAAGCACTGTCAGTTGAATGTACGATAAAAATCGCTGTATTTATTGAAAAAGCCTTGAAATCATTGTTATTATTATTAGTATTTTTGAATTGCAAATATTATCACAAAATTTTAATTATTTCGATCTTTTAAGCGCGATTTCAACCGAAACAGACTGTAATCTACTGGGTTTCTGGAGGCGAATAGAAAATTGTCCTCTATAGGTCTATATAAAAGTCTCGCCCCTTTTCGAGGTTTTGTAGCAGCATTTTCCAACCGAAAAGCTCTAGTTAAAGTTATTAGTGTCCTCAAGTACCTAAAAGCAGCACATGGGTTTCAGATAAAAGAAACCTCCTCTCCTACAAAAAAAATCCTCTTCAAAACCAGTAAGGAAAGTAGTAAATCGGATTGGGCCGACTATATAATACCCTTCACCACTTTGGGTATATTCTACATATGTCTCCTAACAGACTCCGCCTTTTCGAAGAACGTTGGCATCAAATTGAACGAATTTGAATATACGATCTTTATGCCTTTCTGGAACCTATGCTAAATTTCATTTCATTGAACCGATTTTCACAGACGAAATATATATGACAGCTATATATAAATCTGAAACAATTTTCACGAAACTTTGCACACATCATTCTAGACTCAATGCAAAACACTATGCCAAATTTCGTGCTAATCGAAAGATATATAGGGACGTCGGTGTAGCATTTACATAAAATCTGATGAAAATATGTATGGGAGCTATATCTAAATCTGAACCGATTTTCACGAACTTTAGCACAGATCATTTTAGACCTAATTCCGTACGCTGTGCCAAATCGAAATTCGAAATCGAAAGATACATAGGGATTTTGAAGGACCATTTACATAAAATCGGACGAAAATATATATATGGGTGCTATATCTAAATCTGAACCGATTTTTATTAAACTTTGCACACATCATTCTAGGCTCAATTCAATACGCTATGCCAAATTCCGTTCAAATGGAATGATATATAGCGACATTGGTGCACTATTTACATAAAATCGGACGAAAATATATATGGGAGCTATATCTAAATCTGATCCGATTTTCACCAAACTTTTGCACACATCATTCTAGGCTCATTTCAGTACGCTATGCCAATTTTCGTGCAAATCGAATGATATATAGGGACATTTGTGCACCATTTACATAAAATCGGACGAAAATATATATGGGAGCTATATATAAATCTGGATCTATTTTCACGAAACTTAGCACACATCATTTCTGACTTAATTCAGTACGCTGTGCCAAATTTCGTGCAAATCGATTGATATATAGGGAAATCGGACGAAAATATATATGAGAGCTATCTATTAATCTGGACCGATTTTCACGAAACTGAGCACATTTCGGACTTAGTTCAGTACGCTGTGCAAATCTAATCATATGTAGGAACATTGGTGCACCGTTTACTGAAAATCGGACGAAACTTTATATGGGAGTTATATCTAAATCTGAACCGATTTTTCCCAATAGGGTTCGTCCTTGGACCAAATAAGTGACCTATGCCAACTTTCATCCAATTCGGGTCATAAATGCGACCTGTACTTTGTTTACAATTTAACATGGAGAGTTAAAATATAGTTAAATATTTAGCGCGTCAAATGGAGGGTATATATTTATTTAGAGAAGTGGTTGACCTTTAAGTAAATATCAATTTTGGCTGTTGAAGTTACATGTTAATATTTACAGGGGTCTACTAATTCTGGCATTGTTTAGTATTACCATTACCACATTAGAGGTCGGAAATGCAGCGCTGATGGTTTGGATGTTCCAGTTATGGTCAAAGACGACACATGGTGATCAGATAATATTTAGGGAATCTGGTTTAATTACAACCCCAACATCGGAGATTTACAATTTACTGTTAAATAACGAAGGCCGTATCCTATGGGAAGACATCATTCGGAAAAAAAATTCAGGGTAAGAATGTGTAGCTGTTGAATTCTAGTCGGCCAAGAGTGTGCAAAAGTCACGAAATATTACCAAGACTCGGTATATAGATCCGCAAAAAATAAAAGTTCAGTGGTAGTTGTCGTATGGACGGCCCCGTCCAATCCAATCACTGGTTTTCCTCGTTATAGGTCAATGTTGTTATAGAGCCCCGCATATTATGTTTTTTGATGTTCATAGACAAAGTGGTTGAAATATGGGATTCTGCCCACATCTTACTTATAGGCACCACCATATTTTCGGTATCTTGAATGCTGAAATGGTGCAATAAAGGTCCAAAGTTTAATTAAATTGTGCAGTAAAGACCCAAATCGCCCCGAATGAAACTAAATTTTTGTATAGTGTGCAGAATGCTGTATATGGATTGATGACAAAATTTGGCAAAATTCATGTCAATGGACCTTCAGAAATGAGACTTCTGTTGTATGCACTGAAAGTGGTAAAGGGTATCGTATAGTCGTCTCCGTCCGAATTTACTGCTTTCCTTAATGGTTTCATTTGGTGCAGGAGGTTTGAGAGGGTTTACATGATGGATTGATTGAAGTTTGAAAGAAATATTACGTTGTGGAATATTTGGAGGAAATCGGTTACTCCGTTCGTGAGCACCATGCAGAGGGGTGCCCCACGTTCAAAGATGGTGGGCACCTTTTAGATTATACAAGGAAAATGTTTTACCAATCAAATGGAAAAGCCAGAGGTACATTTATGGAGCCAAACAATGACTTTATTCTGAAAAAAATAATGCTTCGTGGCTAGGATGATTACAAGAAAATAATATGGAAAATGTGTACTTCGAAGAGTTAACTGTGGAAAATAAACTTATTATACCGCCCATACTTCGGTGGGAAATAACAAATAAATCCGTGGTTAAATTGATATTTAAGGCCCCTTGCAAAATAATCTACATATATGCGTTTCTTTCATGCCTAATTTATATATATACTATTCTCCAAAGTTAGTGGTGCAGAAGTAAGTAGTTGTAACTCGCCCCAAAAACACTTTCAATACCTTTGCGTTGATTGCTAAATTAAGCCGCTATATTATCTGCATTTCCCCCAACCGAATTCCCGATCAAATTATGCCGGTATCTACAAATAAAGTTGAACTACAAAAGAGTAAATAAACAAATCGTAACTACGATGCAGAAACGAAAACATTATTTGCTCATTTCCTTCTCTGTCATACTGAAAGGGAAACACTTTGCCTACATTTTACCATAATTTCTGAATTTTCTATTCGACAACAGCAATACGTTGCAGCTGCAGCAGAACTCAAGGCACAACAAACTCAAAAAACACAACACAGAGAACAAATAAACTGTTTAATAGATTGCATTTCAATTATAAACTGAAACTTCATTTAATTAAGCAAAATAATGCTTAACCCTTTTTCTCGGTTTGCTGTTGTATTTTTCGCTCTGCTGTAATTGCCTTTCATCTTCTACTCGTATTACCATTTCTATGGTAGGTTTTTATTTTAGTTTTTTCTTATATTTTTCTCCCCTCGTTCAGCTGATTTATACAAACATAAGGCATGAACTGTGCCGAAACGGAATGGGGAAATGCAAAAAAAAGAGAACAGAAAAATATATGGCAAGAACAAAGAAAAAGAAAACTTTGTTTAAACATAAAACAAACACTAATGCAATTATAGCTAAAACGAACAACATTTTAATGAAACTAGAGAGGGCAACTAAAGGCCACTTACACTCACAAGCAAACATACACACACACATCCACATAGAAATGCAAAACCAGGGTAGAAGAAATTAAATGAATTTATAGTCCAACAAAAAAATTAGGAAATATTAGGTAAAACTGCTATTGGCAAAAGGAGAAAATGTGGGGTTAGGTTTAAGTGTTGCAATTTTGCTATGCAGCAGCTTTTCATTATTTCTCAAGACAGTTTTGCTCTATTTTTTAAGCTAATTATAAAACAAGTCGATAAAGGAGAAAGTTCTTATATAAACATTGAAGACACAACGAATCATATATAAAGATTTTGCTTTTCAGAATTATGTTTTTCAATAGTTTTATTAGACTCGAATTTAAAATCAACTCAAGAATTGTATTTTTTGTTACAATGTCGTTAAGTTCGATAATTAATCTGGGTCTTCGTATAGAAGTGATGGAAATATTTTGAAACTATATTGAACATTTTTTATTCGCTGGAGATTCGAAATGTCAAATCGCAGGCACTACAGATTGCCGAAATGGGTCGTGTGCCACTTTACCTATTCCCAAATTACAGCCACTTCAAGGGGTGAAGGGAGGGATTATAATACCGAAAAGAAGGCGGTACTTATTTATGGTGGCTATATGCAAACCTTGACATAAATTGATAATTTTTTGCTTATGTATGTCAGCCTCCAAAATCCACCAAATCGACACAAAAGTTATTTTGGTAAGAAAAATCTTCAAAACACCGAAAATTTTATGGTAATGCTATATTTCTCCTCGAAAATATCAAATTAAAGAAAATTGGGTGGAAACCTGTCAAAGTCCCAAAAATACCGAATTTTGAGTCTACCGCCCTATGGGGCTACCCCGAAACATGTATCGTCTTCACACAGACGACACATGGTTTATTTCGGGTTCATACGCATAGATGCACGATTCGTAACCTAGCGTATTTTTTGAACATGTTATAATCATTATTGAACAAATTATAAATATCGGTTAACATTTACGGGTAGTCCACCCGTTTTTCAACAGCATTCGCTATAATTAGTATTTTGTAATCGTATATGGTAACAAATATCCCTCAAAATTTAGTTAGACATATATTTTTTCCAATTTCATATAAGGATTTATAACAATTATTAGAGCCAAGCAACGGCTCTAATTGGCTTTAACACGGCGAAGTCCAGGCTTATCTTGGTCCCTTTTTCATCTCAATTGTGTACACTGATCTCCCCGCGGTGTCACCTGAGATAACTATTTTCATCATCCATTGAAATAGTGCGCTGATATGTGCCGCGAGCTCACACATAAGAACTATAAAAAATGGGTTGAATCGTCGGGTTAGTTGCCCACATTAGGGAAACCCCTCTTACTATGACGAGAATTTGGCTACAGATTTATGGTTAACAGGAGAATAACATACCTCGTCTCCAGAATCACTCCAGTATATGAGCGAATTGCTATAATCCGTATAAAGGCGAAGTTTTTCTACATCAGTATTATTTGCGCCCATGCTGCGACGGAAGACAAAGATGAACAGACCAAAGACATTTTTACGAGCGCCTAGAAACTGCATATGACCGCTGCCCTGGCCATGACATTAAAATTCTGCTAGAAGATGTTAACGCAAAAATCGGAAGGGAAAATATTGTTGGTCCCACTGTCGGAAAATTTAGCCTCCACGAAGAGACATCCGACAACGGCATGAGCTTGATTAACTTCGCGGCATCAAAAAACATGGTAGTTAGTAGCACCAGATTCAAGGATCTTGATATACACATGGCCACCTGGATTTCTCCTGATCAAGCAACGAGAAATCAATATCGATTCGGACCATTACCTTGTGGCAGCAGAGGTTTTTATGTAGCAGCAAAGGTGCGATCTAATGTAATACGGACGTCGAAAAACTGTAAACACAAGTGCTTTCGCCTAGCAGGTGGGTAACTGCTAGGCGAAAGCACTTTATCTCCCGATAATAGTATAGAAGCACAATGGCAATGAATTGTCCACTCCCTACAAATTGCAGCAAAAGTTCCACTTGCGTACCAAAACCAATTATAGATGATGGTATAGAGTGTATACCACCTAACCAAGATGAGGTCAGAATAGCAATCAATCGGCTGAAAAATAATAAAGCAGCAGGTGCCGATGGGTTACAATCCGAACTATTCAAGACTGGTGGTCAGATGTTGGTAAGGAGCATGCACCAGCAGATTAGCACAATTTGGCTAGCGGAATGCATGTCCAATGATTGGAACCTCAGCATCCTGTGTCCTGTACACAAAAAAGGAAAAAAGACGATATATGCCAACTGTAGATGAATAAATCTCCTTCCATATTAAGTGCTATCCAGTGTGCTGTGTGAACGAGTGAAGCCAATGGTCAATGACATTGTTGGACCATACCAATGCGGCTGCAGACCTGGCAAATCCACCATTGACCAGATTTTCACTCTGCGCTAAATCCTGCAAAAAACCCATGAAAAACACATCGACACATTCCACCTATTGGTCGACTATAAAGCCGCATTCGACAGCCCTATCCGCTCAGAGGTGTTTAAAGCCATGTCTGCGTTTAGCGTTCCTGCAAAATTAATTCGACTGTGCAGGACAACTTTAACTGGCACAAGATCAGCAGTTTAAGTTGGAAAGGACCTCTCGGTGACCTTTAATACCGAACGAGGATTCAGACAAGGTGACAGTTTGTCGTGTGACCTTTTTAACATCCAGCTGGAAAAGGTCATACGAGAGGCAAAGGTGAATAGAAATTGCACTCTGTACACCAAACAACACATGTTACTCATCTACGTCGATGACATCGACGTAATGGGTCGAACATTGAGAGCGGTAACAGCTACCTTTGAACAAATTGAGAAGGAGTCTGCCAAAGTGGGTCACGCAGTAAGCGGCGAGAAGACCAAGCTGATGGTATGAACGCGCAAGATGTCCAGTAGACTCGGACCAACTGTGGAACTTGAGAACTACAGCTTCGAGGTATTCAAAGATTATATATACACTGGTACCGGCATAAATAAAACTAACGACATCAGTTTTTAAATTCGGAGAAGGCCAACTAGGCCAACAGATGCTACTATGGTCTGAGTAAGCAACATAAAAGCAAGGCCACCTCCCTCCAGACCAAACTCACACTCTACAAGACGCTGATACTACCCGTGCTATTATATGGATCTGAAGCATGGATACTTACGCAAACAGATGAGGCAGCTTTTGAAGTGTTTGAGAGAAAAGTTCTTCGAAAGATTCTCGGACATCGGCATTGTTAGAGGTATTGAGCTGCAACGACTACGTTGGCTAGGTCATGTTGTGAGAATTGATGAAGATGCCCCAGACTGACTCACGAAGAAGGGGAAGGCCACGAATAAGATGGAAAGATCAAGTGGAAGACATTACCGAATATGATCTTTCAAACTGGAAAAACTGCGCAAAACACCGACGCGCCTGGGAATCTTTTTTAAGCTTGGCCTATGGAACGTAAGTTCTATCACAAGCCAGTGCAGCATACAGAGTTAAAGTCGGATGGTAATTGATCTGTCTGCCCAATTGGCAGAAAATTTTGCATAGATTTCATAATGGTATATGTATGGATTGATTAAAATAGGTTTATATATCCATATAGATCACATAATAAACTTCGTTGGATTTCATGCCAGTGTCCCGTGTATGCTACGTTTATTTTATCGACAGGTTATTCAATGTATACAATTTGGTTTATTTCGGTATATATATTACTGCATCTTACAATAAAAATCTCAAGATCATCTCATGTATAACGAGCATATACATGAGATGATCTTGAGATTTTTATTGCAATATTAACTGAAGAGATTCGTACAAATTATTCATACAAATTGTTTACACCTTCAGCATTCAAAACAAATACTTAGTATAGTATTATATGTATTTTATTCAATAAATCATCAAAGATCGCCGACAAAATCTATATATATAAAATAGAAAAAAATTTGTTTGTTTGTTTGTGTGTATGTTCCCGATAGACGCAAAAACCGCTGAACAGATGTTGATGACATTTACACCGTATGTCATGACATGCCCTGAAAGTAACATAGGCTAGCTAAACTTCTAAAATTCCGCGTGGATGCAGAGTTATAGCGTCAATAGTAAACAAACCCCAAAATTTCGGAACATGTAATATGCGTATATCTTAAGAACGGTTACAGATACCGTCTTCAAAATTTGTGTGAATAACGTAGGTGTAAATACACACCATCCATACAAAAACGAGTTTGGTACGATCAACGGAAAATACAATTTCTGCTGCATTTTCAAAATCTGCATATTGAAAACAGAAAACATTTCGTTTGTAGGCTCAAAAATCGCTGGACAGATTTTACTGAGACTTTCACAGAACGTTATGACATGTCCTGGTAATAACATAGGTTATATAAACTTTTAAGATTTGGCGTGGATGCGGAGTTATAGCATCGAAGGTACTAATGCCTAAGAAATTATGAACATGTAATTTGTGAATATCTTAAGAAAAGTTACAGATACCGACTTCAAAATATGTCTGAGTAACGTGGGCTGAAGTACGCATCTTCCATATAAAAGGATCGCGGACTACCAAGGGAAAATGCACTCCTCATTGCATTTCTATCTATACATATGTATTTAGAAAATTGAAAGCATATTGTTGGTGGACTTAAGAACCACTGAACAAATTTTACCAAGAGTACGTCAAGGGTGGATGCGTTGTAATATCATCAAAAATAATCATACTTCTGAATGAATATATGCATGTATGTTAGTAGCATGTAGCTACTTTAAAATTTGTTTCAGAAAGATGGCTGCAATTGCGCATCATCCGAAGATTTTGGAACGTTGAGGGTATATTTTGAAATATATAAAATACAAAATATGTATGTTATTGAAATACAAATAGAAGGAAATGACTTACATTATAATTTTTCATTTTTGTCAGTTTGTGAAAAATTTTATTTGAATAGAAAAAAAAACCAAAACAACATTATTCTTATGTCAATGCCTGATATCGAATATTAGTGTTGGTCATATATAAAAACGTTTGGGACGAATTGAGAATAAGTTCATTGAAAATAGTATTTGAAGTGAAGACCCTAACATTCTTTACCAATTTATTAAAAAAAATAAATATATAAAACAGGAATTGAATGAATCTGGAAAACACTTTATAAGTCGGATAGTGGGATATTAAGATGTGCAAAATAGTTTTTTACCCTATTAAGTGTACTTATCTGTACAGACAATAACGACCAATTCAGTAATTCCACTAACCGTCTTCTCTTCATTTTCATGCACATACATACCTATAACGAAATAAAATTTGTGTAAAATTTATAAAAGGTATTAATTTTGAATTTTTTCAGTATATGAAAAACATTTTTTATTAAGTTTTAAAGGAAACAAAAATTACCACCATTACAGAAAACAGCGAACAATTCAATAACTTCTATACAAATATCGGCAGTTACCAATAGGAAGGCAAGAGAACGCATAGATATTTCACACATTTTTGTTTTGTTAATACGAGCATATAACAATTCAAGATTCAGGGGCAGCGAAGCGCCACGGGTCCTGCTAGTACCTTTTATATAAAAAAGTACTCCAAAAACAACAAAGTTAATTGAAAATATATAAACATGCATTCGCCATTAATAAACAACTGCAATTCTTTGTAACCCATTATCAACCATCATTATAAGTAGAACGCACATACGCTCATACACAAACGCACGCTCACTCATGCACTATATGCATGTTAATTATAAACCTGTAGGCACTTCATTCAATTTTAATATCATCTTTCTGGTAGTCCTTAAGGTGAACGTAAAAGGAATTTTCTTAATTTCCGGAATTTCGTTTTCCTCAAGGCTTTGCGAAAATTAAGTGGTAATTATTGTAAAAGAGTAAACGAAAAAAAAACATCTGAAACAAAAAATGGGGAAAAACATTAATGTGCCTTTTGCTCTAATTAGCTTGCCGACGTTGGTTGGTTGGTCGGATGGATGGATGACTGGCTGGCTGGATGGCAATCCAAAACGAAGAAGAAGAAAAACAAAATATTGTATGAAGAAGAATCAACCGACACACAAAACAGGAAATAGCCTTTATATTAAAACTTTAACTCACATATGAATGAATAAGCAATGCAGAATAACACAAATGACTCTTAACTGAAGTAGTTATGAGGGGTTTTCTTTTATGCATTTCATTGAAATACCTTAAAAGATGATGAAGACAAACGGAACGCTTCAGTTGAATTTTGGGAAACTATGTTTTTGCTGTTTCCCTTTAGTTTTTACTTTTATTTATTTTTTTAACGGTATATTAATGAAGAGTTTCTGAAGTATGTTAACAGACATATTTTCAATTAACGCACTGCTGATAATGAATGATAATATATAGGATAGAAGAAATATTTTGTATATCAGATATAAACTCTCCAAACGTTGATATCTAAAGATATCACAACGGGGGTTAAATCTAGAAAACATTGTTTGCATAGATTCACTTAGTTGTTATATACTAGCAAAGTGTCCGCTACTTCGTATGCGGAAAGGAAATACAAAACAAATAAATAAAATTGTATATGGAAATCGTGAATACTGTATAATTTGTTGTACTATAGTTCTGAATTCCACCTCTAATATCAAGTTTATTGCAATTAAGAACTCTTCTTATACATCTGGACTATTTTCCCACATCTCTTTTTTATTTCCATTACATAGATTAAAAATATATCAGAATTCCAATTAAATACTTTATCAGAAACGTACAGTTCCACATTCAGTTCCATTTAGAACTTTTCGAACACATAAGTACACAGGACAACCTCCATACCATCTTTACCACTAAATTTAGTACCACTTAGTACCTAAAACCCTTTGGTCCTTCTTTCTAACTCTGTGTCACTGACATTCCAAATTGTAGGTTTCCAGCTCTCTCCGTTACCCAAAATCCAAATTGTTCCAAATTTAGTGAATTTTCCAAAGTTGTCGCCATAGCTCAATACTACACCTCAACAGTAATCTGAATTCTAAATCTCAAGAATCATACAAATCCAAATCGTTTCAAATTTAGTACCATTTAGTACTTTTTATACCCATAAGTAAGAATTTCTAAAACTATATCAATTCTACACTCTAACAGTAATTTTAATCCCATCAAAGTCCAAATTGTACCAAATTTAGTTCTTTTGGTACTCATAAGTACAAATTGCCAAATGTAAATCAATTCCGCTTTTAAATAGTAATCGTAATTGCAAGTTTAAGTAAGTACGAGTTTCTAAAACTGCCTCAATTCCACACTGCAACAGTAATTTTAATCATAATTTCTAGGATACCAGCCCTACCCGTTCACATAGATCTCGTTTTTACTATATTTAGTACCACCATATTTAGTACTTTTCGTACTTATGGATTCGAATTTCCAACAATGTCTCAATCCTGTCCCATAACAGTAATATTACTGTTCTCCATCTCTATCCTTTCCCTCAAATCTAAATCCATGTCCCTTCCTACACTCCAAACTTAATTTTAAATTTTAGGATTCCCGCTCACAGAAACGAATTGTACCATATTTAGTACTATTAATTGTCCATAAGTACGATGTTCCAAAACTACCTAATTTTTAGGCGGAACTTGACGCTTTTTATACCCTTCACCACACCATGGTACAGGGTATTATGTCTTTGTGCATATGCTTGTAAAAGGCAAGATGAAACGAGATAGGCACATGGCTCCTGTTGAGAATATGCATAGAATCACTTTCTGAGTCGATTTATGCATGTGCGTTCTCTGTCTGTCGGTCCATGTTAAATTGCAAATAAGGTGTAGCTCGCATTTATGATCCGAATGAAATGAAATTTGGCACAGCTCATTTATTTAGCTTAAGGGCGAACCCTATGGAATTTATGAAAAATCAGTTTAGATTTAAATGTAGCTCCCATATACATTTTCGACAGATTTAAGGTAAATGCTACACCAATGTCCCTAAATATCTTTCAATTTGCGCGAAATTTGGCACAGTGTACTAAATACAACCTAGCATGATATGTAGTAAGTTTCGTGAAAATCGGTTCAGATTTAGATATAGCTCCCATATATAGTTTCGTCTGATTTTATGTAAATGGTGCATCAATTTCCCTATATATTATTCGATTTGAAATTTGGCATTACATACTGAATTGAACCTGGAGTGATGTCTGCCAAGTTTCAGTTCAGATTTAGATATAGCTCCCATATATATTTTCGTCCTATGTAATGTAAATGGTGCACCAAAGCTGATATATATTTTTGATTTGCATGAAATTTGACATAGCGTACTGAATTGAATCTGGAATGATGTGTGCTGAGTTTCCTGAAAATGGGTTAAAATTTAGATATAGATCCCTTATGTAATATCGATTGTTTTTAAATAATTGACGCACCAAGGAACCAATATATGGCTGATAGGAACAAAACGTACAGAAATTAGTATAACCTAACCTGTGACAAGTTTCGTTGAAATCGGTTCATATTTGGATATAGCTTCCATATATATTTTCGTCCGATTTAAATTAAATGGTGCCTTAAACTCCTCATGGTTGACATTACATGACATGAAATTTTGCACAACATCCAGATTGAGCATAGAATAACGTAGTTACGTAGTTCTAAAAGTACATACATAGCCCAAAGGATGTCCTAGTGATATTTGTTTGAATGTAAATTTGATTCAAAGTAAACTTGATACATGCTATTCGGTATGCTGCAACAAAGCACGTGGTGTATTCGGGCACCTCTTAATTTTTAGGTACAAAAATAACACGAAGTCGGTAAAAAATATATGTAGTAGCCCTCGTATTGGAAAACTTTCGAAATGGGGATTTGTGCTAAACCGTGTAAATTAACCCAAATTGTACTTTTTCTACTCCGATGGAGAAACCTCATTGGCCACGATTTTTATTGATGTAAGGGAATACATAGAAATAATAGGATGCAATTTTAAGGATGTATGGCTGATGAACCTTCCAGTTCACGATATAGCCGGACTTGCCTCTAAATAAGACCATTGTTACTCGTGCTGTTTTGAAACCATATGGCATGCATGGACTTATACTGACCATAAAAAAGAAAGAAGGGTTTCATGAACTTCCTTAAAAGAGCATGCAATTTGATAACAAATATTCAATGATCTGCAAACGTTGTTCGTTTCTAGACTATTTAGTTGTAAATTAAAAACCGGTGTTGGCAAGAAAACAATAGCTAAGAAATCTTTATTGAGTCTAGTTTATTTCTTTCTGCATATTACATAAAATATCAAAAGGCACAATAGACCCTGAACTGCAATATTGTTAAGGGTTTACAAATATGGAAGTGTGATTTATAAGGGTCGGCCCATCAGACACCTTGGCCAAACAAATAATTTTCCTACATTTTTCTGCCATCAGTTTGATATAATAGTGTTGTTAATACTGGTATAGATTTTGTTTATAATCTATTATTATGGAGCGTATTCGTAATGTATCTTCTTGTAACAACACTCATACGCCGTATCGTGCTAATCATTATACCCTTCACCACATTGTGGTACAGGGTATTATGTCTTTGTGCATATGTATGTAACAGGCCAAAGGAAACGAGATACACACATGGTTCCTCTTGAGAATATGCATAGAATCATTTTCTGAGTCGATTTATGCATGTCCGTCCGTCTGTCCGTCCGTCCGTCTGTAGATGTTAAATTGTAAATAAAGTACAGGTCGCATTTATGATCCGATTTGGATGAAATTTGGCACAAGTCACTTATTTGGCCCAAGGACGAACCCTATTGAAATTGGGAAAAATCGGTTCAGATTTAGATACAGCTCCCATATATATTTTCGTCCGATTTAAGGTAAATGGGGTACCAATGTCCATCTATATCTTTCGATTTGCATGAAATTTGGCATAGAGTACTGAATTAGGTGCAGAACGATGTGTGCCAAGTTTCGAGAAAATCGGTTCAGATTAAGATATAGCTCCCATATATAGTTTCGTCCGATTTAATATAAATGGTGTATCAAAGACCCTATATATCTTTCGATTTGCACGAAATTTGGCATAGCGTAATGAATTAGGTCTAGAATGATGTGTGTTAAGTTTCCTTAAAAATCGGTCCAGATTTAGATATAGCTCCCACATATATTTTCGTCCGACTTTATGTAAATGGTGTACCAAAGTCCCTATATATCTTTTGATTTGCACGAAATTTGGCACAGCGTACTGAATTAGGTCTACAAAATGTGTGTTAAGTTTCCTGAATTTTGGTCCAGGTGTAGATAAAGCTCCCACATATATTTTCGTCTGATTTTAGGTAAATGGTGTACCAAAGCCCCTATATATCTTTCGATTTGCACGAAATTTGGCACAGCGTACGGAATTAGGTCTAGAATGATGTGTGTTAAGTTTCCTGAAAATCTGCCCAGATTTAGATATAGCTCCCATATATATTTTCGTCCGAAAGACCCCAAGGTAGGCCGATTGACAAAAAATTTGGCACAACGTACTGAATTTAATACAACCAAGCTTGAAGCGAGCTTGTATCTAACCAAAAGTAAAATTTAGTATAATTTGCAGAATGACATGTTTATGGATCTATTTTCAGTGGTGAAGGGTATCATACATGTTTTTAAGAAAACGTATCCCAAATTCCCAATAAGAGGTCAATATTAAGAATTGTTTGGAAGATCGTCAAATGGGAGCTACCCTAAAACTTGGATTAATAATGTTTCGTACTGAGATGTGCTGCACAATGAAGACATAAAATACCAAATTACGGGTAAGTCGGTTGGAAAAAGTGTTCAAAAAATCACACTACTGTATATTGGGGGATACAATTAGATGGGAGATACCCTGAAACTCAATTAATTTTCTGGTACGGAGATGTGCTAAAAATTGGACTACAAAATTACAGCCAAGTTGGTTGGAAAACGTATCCAAAATCACAAAAATACCGAGTATTAGGCGGTACCGTTATATGGGGGCTATAACAAAAGATGGGCCGATATATCCCATTTGCAATACCAAACACTTTATGAGTACTTGCAACGTCTCTGTCGTGATTTCAACAGACGAACATGCGTAAATCGACATAGAAGTTTATTCTGATCAAGAATATGTAATTTAGTGGTCTCCGGCCTCCTTGTGACAGCCAAGGTACGCACCCGTCTTGATGTAACAGCAAATATGCGATCTAATGTAACACGGAAATTTGACGTTGAAAAGCTGTAAGCACAACAGATAGCAGAAGCCTACTCCGCTCAACTTACCCAACTGCTTGACGAACGCACCCCTTGTCCCGATAATAATATAGAAGTACAATGGCATTACCCACTCCCTACAAACTGCAGTAAATGCAACATTTGGGTACCAAAGACTACCATCAAGAAATCCGTGGTACGATCAGGAGTGTCGTGATGCTACTGATATGAAAAACGCAGCGTATAGGGCAACCCAGCGGACAGTAGCAATACGTAATGTGACGGAGAACTATCAGGAGAAAAAGAGAGAGGAGAAACATATTTTCAGAAAAAAAAGAAAGAGCAAGAAAAACGTGAGCATGAGAAAATAGAGATGTACAGAAGTCAGAATGAAGTCCCAAAATTCTACCAACGGGTAAAACACCAAACCGAAGGCTTTGGTGTCGGCACATCCTCCTGTAGAGATAAAGAAGGAAACCTGGTGACAGATACAGACAGCGTGCTGAGAATCTGGAAGGAGCATTTTGAAAAACTTCTGGTATCAAATAGTAGCAGTGAAGTGGATACCCCAGAACCAATAATAGATGATGGTACAGAGTGCATACCACCTAGCCAAGATGAAGACAGAATAGCAATTAATCGGCTGAAGAATAATAAAGCAGCAGGTGCCAATGGGTTACAAACAGAACTATTCAAGACTGGTGATCAGATTCTGGTAAGGAGCATGTACCAGCTGATTAGTACAATTTGACTAGAAGAATACATGTCCAATGATTGGAACCTCACCATCCTGTGTCATGTGCACAAAACTCTCTTTCCCATCGCATATAAAGTGCTATACTACTGTGTGAACGACTGAAGCCAATGGTCAATGACATTATTGTACCATACCAATATGGCTTCAGACCTGACAAATCCACCATTGACCAGATTTTCACTTTGCGCCAAATCCTGGAAAAAACCCACGAAAAACACATGGACGCATTCCATCTATTCGTCGACTATAAATCCGCATTCGACAGCCCTATACGTTCAGAGGTGTATAAAGCCATGTCTGCGTTTGGCATTCCTGCAAAATTATAGCCGAATTAATTTTGCAGGAATTTTAAATATGCAGGATAACATTAAAGTCACATGATCAGCAGTTAAAGTCGGAAAGGAACTCTCGGAGCCCTTTAATACTGAACGAGGATTCAGACAAGGTGATAGTTTGTCGTGTGACCTTTGTAACATCCTGCTGATGCCGAACACTGAGAGCTGTAACAGCCACCTTTGAACAAATTGAGAAGGAGTCTGCCAAAGTGAGTCTGGCAGTAAACGGTGGAAAGGCCAAGCTGATGGTATCAACGCGCAAGACGTTCAGTAGACTCGGACCAACTGTGGAACTTGAGAACTACAGCTTCGAAGTAGTCAAAGATTTTATGTACCTTGGTACCGCCATAAATAAAACGAATTACAGCAGTGTTGAAATTCGGAGAAGGATAGTGATGGCCAACCGATGCTACTATGGTCTGAGCAAACAACTTAAAAGGAAGGTCACCTCCCGCCAGACCAAACTCACACTCTACAAGACGCTGGCTAGGTTATGTTGTGAGATTGGATGAAGATGCCCAGCCCAGAGCGCATATAAAAGCGAGCCATGGGGAAGGACACGCAGAAGGGGAAGGACAAGAATACGTTGGAAAGATCAAGTCGAAGACAATATCGCCGAAAATGGTCTTTCAAATTTGAAAAACTGCGAAAAAACCGACGCACCTGGAAATCTTTTCTTTTCGGCTTATGGAACGAAAGTTCTGTCACAAGCCAGCTAAGTAAGTAAGTAAGGTCTCCGGTGAATATCTCGAAGTGCTGCAAAATCAGTGTATTGAATGACTTTTATGAATATATGGTGAGTCTAAAGTCAATATAAGGACACAACACGTTGTAATAGGATCTCGTGCCTATAAAAAAGTTAATCACCCAGCGAATTTTATATGTATATGAAAAAGTAAAAACTAGTTATATCATAACCTCATCTCCTTTTTTTTAGTTCCAACTCTTAAACAAACATGAATTTTTCATGAAAAACAATGCCTACAATGAACCTTAATTTTGAAATTAGGTCCATTTTTGTTATAACACTGCATAATCTACTGATGTTGTAAATATTTGTGTAATGGCAAAAAATAAAAGAAAAAAGAATCAGCAACGACAAAATGCTCCATGGGCTATAGACAAACCAAAAACGGGGCTACTGCAACTTGTATCGAAATCCACATATGACCTCTTACAACTAAACAAAAAACACACAAAAAAATTAAATAACCTACAGCAGTGGTCTGGGCATTACCAAAGCTCTACTTATACATCACATGAACCTAAAGAGAAAAATAATCTTTATTAAGTAGAATGGTTGTTGCAATAATAGTACTCGGTGTATGCAGACATTGGTGTGAGCTAAACATGAAGTGCTTATTCAAAATATTAACCAGTAAGAAAAGTTGTAATGTCGGACGGGGCCGACTATATGATACCCTTCACCACTTTCGGTATATCCAGCAGATAAAACCTAAAAAACGTCGAATTTTTAAAGGAACAGGAACAAAATTATGAAAGATGTATCAAAATCTAAACCGATTTGAAATAAACTTGCCACACGTTATGTTATAGTAACTTCAGTACGTAGAATAAAATTTTGTGCTGATTGGACCCACCATGGTAAAGCATTTAAAACCAACCTCTAGGTTATTCTAACTTCAGTACGTTGCGAAAAGTTTGTTGTAATTTTGTGTAAAATCAAATGACACCATTTACATTAAATCGGACTAAAATATATATGGGATCTATATCTAAATCTGGACCGATTTTCAGGTAACTTAACATACATCATTCTGGACTTAATTCATTACGCTATACCAAATTTCGTACAAATCGAATGATATATAGTGATTTTGGTACACCATTTACATTAAATCGGACGAAAAATATATGGGAGCTATATCTAAATCTGATCCGATTTTCACGAAACTTAACATACATCATTCTAGACATACTTTAGTACTTTGTGCCAAATTTCGTGCAAATCGAGAGATTTATAGGGACTTTGGTACACCATATATATTAAATCGGACGAAAATATATATGGGAGCTATATCTAAATCTGGACCGATTCTCAGGAAACTTAACACATATCATTCTAGAGCTAATTCAATACGCTATGCCAAATTTCGTGCAAATCGAAAAATATATAGGGACCTTGTGTACACCATTTACATAAAATCGGACGAAAATATATATGGGGGCTATATCTAAAATCTTGACCGATTTTCAGAAAACTTAACACACATCATTCTAGACCGAATTCATTACGCTGTGCCAAATTTCGTGCAAATCGAACGATATATAGGGACTTTGGTACACCATTTACATAAAATCGGTCGAAAATAAAGGGTGATTGTTTTGAGGTTAGGATTTTCATGCATTAGTATTTGACAGATCACGTGGGATTTCAGACATGGTGTCAAAGAGAAAGATGCTCAGTATGCTTTGACATTTCATCATGAATAGACTTACTAACGAGCAACGCTTGCAAATCATTGAATTTTATTACCAAAATCAGTGTTCGGCTCGAAATGTGTTTCGCGCTTTACGTCCGATTTATGGTCTACATAATCGACCAAGTGAGCAAACAATTAATGCGATTGTGACCAAGTTTCGCACTCAGTTTACTTTATTGGACATTAAACCAACCAGTGCGTACAGAAGAGAATATTGCGTCTGTTTCTGAGAGTGTTGCTGAAGACCGTAAAATGTCGATTCGTCGCCGTTCGCAGCAATTGGGTTTGTGTTATTCGACCACATGCAATAAATAAATATGCAAAATTGTCGCATTTGGAGTGAAGAGCAACCAGAGGCCGTTCAAGAACTGCCCATGCATCCCGAAAAATGCACTGTTTGGTGTGGTTTGTACGCTGGTGGAATCATTGGACCGTATTTTTTCAAAGATGCTGTTGGACGCAACGTTACGGTGAATGGCGATCGCTATCGTTCGATGCTAACTAACTTTTTGTTGCCAAAAATTGAAGAACTGAACTTGGTTGACATGTGGTTTCAACAAGATGGCGCTGCATGCCACACAGCTCGCGATTCTATGGCGATTTTGAGGGAAAACTTCGGAGAACAATTCATCTCAAGAAATGGACCGGTAAGTTGGCCACCAAGATCATGCGATTTGACGCCTTTAGACTATTTTTTGTGGGGCTACGTCAAGTCTAAAGTCTACAGAAATAAGCCAGCAACTATTCCAGCTTTGGAAGACAACATTTCCGAAGAAATTCGGGCTATTCCGGCCGAAATGCTCGAAAAAGTTGCCCAAAATTGGACTTTCCGAATGGACCACCTAAGACGCAGCCGCGGTCAACATTTAAATGAAATTATCTTCAAAAAGTAAATGTCATGGACCAATCTAACGTTTCAAATAAAGAACCGATGAGATTTTGCAAATTTTATGCGTTTTTTTTTTAAAGTTATCAAGCTCTT